>NC_138772.1:482342217-482489717 GCF_965119305.1 Pelophylax lessonae | reverse complement strand
TTAGAACTGAAGGAGTGGCTTGGATGGATAATCTACGAAACGACTTAAACATTACAGAACAAGTCCAGTTGAATGTGACTATCTACTACTAGATATACCTTGGCCTGAATAAACAAAACTCTAAGAATTAGACCGCATTCACATTGATCCGACTTGGACCGCGACTTGTCAGCCTGACAAGTCGCGGCCCGTCACGCTCCCATTGTGTAGTACAGGAGCCGTTCTAATAGGAGCGACACAAGTCGCTCCGACTTAGAAAAAGGGTCCTGTACTACTTCGGGGAGACCTGGAGGCAACTTGCATAGACATCAATTTTATGAAGTCCGTGCAAGTCGCGCCAAAGTCACGCTGCACGTGACTTCACAGGTCGCCCCCTAAGTCGGAGCGACATAGTGTGAACCGAGCCTTATTGCTTTGTATATTTCACAAGCTAGGATAAAAAGCAAAGCTGTGTTTTCCCTAGCAACTGCTCAGAAAAATTAAAGAAACCCTTTTTAATCAGAGTATAGCATCAAGTCAATTAAACTCCTAGCATATTGTCCATCTGACGCTGCCAGGTTGCACCTCAGTCTTTTCAGGAGCTCAGTGATGCCCTGGTCCAGATCTGGGAGGAAATACCCCAGGACCCCATCCATCGTCTCGTTAGGAGCATGCCCTGACGTTGTCTGGCATGCATACAAGCACATGTGGACCATACAAACTACTGAGTACCATTTTGAGTTGCTGCAACAAAATTTCAGCAAATTGGACTAGCCTGCTGCATCATTTTTTCACTTTGATTTTCGGGGTGTCTTTGAATTCATCCCTCTGTAGGTTGATAATTTTCATTTCATCAAACGATGTGGCATCCTTTCGTTCCTAACACATTACCCAGTCCATATCAGTATAGATATCCAGCATTATATTTTTACCAGTTAAGATCTGATGTGTTTTCAAAGTGTTTCTTTAAATTTTTTGAGCAGTGTATTTTGTTCTCGATCTACAGACACATGGCATAGGGCTGCTAGGTAAGGCACATTTATTTATGCTTTTAAACAATTACCAATAACCAATATATCTAAGTGATTTGTGTTGGAAAAATTGTGGTCTGGAAATTAAAGCACCACGTGTCCAAAATAAAGTTTATTGAAAATGTTAATTGGGTACAGTAGCCAATGTATTTTGGGGATCCCAACATCCCCCCTGTTATCCGGTCAATAATAATGATCATTATTTCTGCAATCTTGCATACTCCCTTGGAGAAGTTATGAGGAAAAGCACAGTAAAATGGCGATGCCAAAACTGATCTCACGCTTCTACAAAAAAAAAGTCTCCTCTTTATTTTTCACTCTGATCCTCTCTACAGGATAATCCAGCATAGTGGCTTTTATTACTGGTCTGTGATATAAACATGCCTGCTGGGGACAAGAGCGTTTTGATCAGAGTAATGATTTGCCTTTCTATAGTTCAGCAACACTAAAGCAGAGACTTCCCTCTCCCATTAGACTGTAAATACTGCCTGGCTCTGTGCAGGTTACTGCATCGGGCCAACTCTGTGTCTTGGGCATGCATACTTTTTAGATGAGGCTGGGGCAGGGGGTGCAGGATTATTATGAGGATGATTACATTTCAAAAAAACAGCATTGTAAAAAAGATTTCCAGTGAAAGATTGTTTTCCAGAACTTAAAAGCATCTGCTTTTAAGAAATTTAGAAATATCCTTTTATAATAGTGGACTTGATTTATCAAGCATGTAGACCTATCCAACCATGCCCACCTATTCCTTAGAATAGTGAACTGGGATTAATCAAGCATGTCTACCATATCCAATATTTTATCATAGGAATTGCAATGGTTCTGTGTGTGTTTGTAACTCTTGTGCCTGGAGTCAGATTCATGACTTTGACAGATTTACAAATACCTATCATCATACTTGCAGCAAGCTTTTGGCCAGGGAATTGTTTTTTTATTCACACGGTGCTACTTCTGAGAAGGAGTAAAGGGAATGACTGAATAAACATGTTCCGCTCCTCTTGAACTGCCTCGCTGTACAGCAGAAGATGATAAAACTTCTCCCAGGCTGCTCTGTTGGAGATGCAGTATCTTCCTCCAAGATATGTATAATATATGTATGCTGTCACTATTGTCATTCGGGAGAATTGCTATATTAATGACTCTAGTCAAATCGTCTCTCCCAGTTCTAATGCTTTAATTAGATGCATAAGGGGGTGTTTGTTGAAAAAATTGATCAGTGTACCAACATCCCTATCGAACTATTCAAGAAAGGACAGGTCTGAGCAGGAACCGGGTGAGGGGTCCAGCACCAAAAAACCGTACTTCCAAATATAGAAGGGGGAGAAAGAAAAGGAAAAGAAAGGAGAGGAGGGAAAAAGAAAGGAAGAAGAAGGAGAAGGGGCAAGATGGAAGGGGAGAAGAAAAAAGGGGGGGGGGAAGGGGCCAGGAGGGGGGGGGGAAGGAAAGAGAGAAGAAACAGAAGAAAAGGGACAAGGGAAAGAAAGACAGGACAAAGGCCCGCAAGAGGGGAATGGAGGTGAAAAAATCAGGGTGGGTAAGGAAAGGAAACTAGAAAAGAAGGGGAGAAGGAAAGAAGATGAAGAAAAAAGGGAGAGAGAGGAAAGAAATGAGGGCTGGTGGGATTTTTGAGGTACTGTATTTAAGGATGAATAAACATCATATATAAAAAATGTAGAAATGTATTCTTTAGATTAAAAACATGACAAAAATAAGACCGCACATGGACATGAAATGAAAGAACATATATAGAGCAGTATATCAGGAGTATACAATTAGGTTTCTAGTAGGCAATAACAATGTATAAACCGGTGATTTACACCAAAAGCACCGGGTAATAACCCGACATGTTTCGCGGTATTCAGGTATCCGCTTCTTCAGGGGTATGTTGGTTTTACAGTAGATAAATTAGCCTTAGAAATCCTATGAGAAGAGGGAGGTAATACATTAGAACAAACAACATTATTGTATAAGGAAGTTTGAGAACATTCACCGAAAGTGTCTCAGATCTCCATCACCTTAAGACATGCAAGAGTGGTCACCCAGTGAACGCCTCCCCCAAACCTAGCGCTGGAAACACCATACTATGTGCAGCAAGTGCCCATCCCACCCCCCTCATCAAGAGCATCCCTATTGCTCAATACCTTAGACTTCTCAAGGAATTGTGCCACTGACAACAATTTTCATATTCAAGCCAATAAATTGAAACACAGGTTGCTTGCTAGAGGCTATTCCAAAAGTCTTTTGAGAAGAGCCTTTAATCGAGCCAAGTCCTGTTCCAGATCTGAACTTTTATACAAAACCACTCTCAAAGATGATCAACACAATGTGAGATTCATCACGAGATTTTCGGCACACGAAGGCATACTTCGAGATGTCTTGTGTAAACACTGGCCAATTCTCACACAAGACTATACGCTGAATAAATATTTAAGATCTAAACCAGATCTGGTTTTTAGGAGAGCAACTTCACTCAGGGATAGTCTCGTAAAAAGTCACTACAATACTCAAGCTCCTCATCTTAAAACCAAAAAAGGCACATACCCCTGTGGGTCCTGCAACAAATGCCCTTGGATCAATACGGGTAATGGCATTACCCAATGGGTACGCCTACCCAATGGCCAGTGGTGGAAGTCCAAACAGTATGCTGACTGCAATACACAGGGACTGGTCTATTTAATGACCTGCCAATGTGGTTGCTACTACGTCGGCAAAACTATACGCAAATTAGGCCAGAGGATTGGCGACCATGTATACCATTCAGAAGGAGGCACATACCAGACCAGTGTTACCCGACATATAAATTTATACCACAAATTTGACAACTCGGTTGTCACATTTTTCGTCCTGGAGGTCATTCCTCAAGACCCCCGGGGTGGAAATTGGGACAAGCGCATCTTACAAAAAGAATCCTATTGGATCGAAGCATTAGACGCTACCAAACCCCCAGGCATAAATGAAATGGTCTCCTACAAACCATTTCTAGGTTAACAATGCAATGGGTTCTGTTTCCACCTTGTCACCTACCCCCTGGGAGTCCCTGGGTGGGTCCAATAGGCCGGCTGTCATGCTGACTCAGCGCACAGATGTCTGGATCTTTTCGGAGTTCTTGTGAGTTTCCCACACCCCCATTGTTCTTGGAGGGTGAATATGTCATCAGTGTTTGATTTATCTTTATTTTGTTAATAAAATTTTTCTTTGTTCTTCCCCCCAGGATTGCCACCAACAGGTTATTATCCTATACCAGCAAGCAGATTTTGTGATATTATTTATTTCTGTAATATACTACACAGATTTTTCTGTGCTGTCTAATTTTGGTTGTTGTTTATGCTCCAAGTGATGTAGGTTATCCACGGGGCTATACAACATACCATGATCACAACTTAAATTAAGTATTGTTATGGGTGTTTCAATAAAGGATGTAATTGCTTATTTACATGCTTATTGTTTATGGGTTGCAGTACCCATATGATATACAGGTCCTTCTCAAAAAATTAGCATATTGTGATAAAGTTCATTATTTTCTGTAATGTACTGATAAACATTAGACTTTCATATATTTTAGATTCATTACACACAACTGAAGTAGTGCAAGCCTTTTATTGTTTTAATATTGATGATTTTGGCATACAGCTCATGAAAACCCAAAATTCCTATCTCAAAAAATTTACATATTTCATCCGACCAATAAAAGAAAAGTGTTTTTAATACAAAAAAAGTCAACCTTCAAATAATTATGTTCAGTTATGCACTCAATACTTGGTCGGGAATCCTTTTGCAGAAATGACTACTTCAATGCGGCGTGGCATGGAGGCAATCAGCCTGTGGCACTGCTGAGGTGTTATGGAGGCCCAGGATGCTTCCATAGGGGCCTTGAGCTCATCCAGAGTGTTGGGTCTTGCGTCTCTCAACTTTCTCTTCACAACATCCCACAGATTCTCTATGGGGTTCAGGTCAGGAGAGTTGGCAGGCCAATTGAGCACAGTAATACCATGGTCAGTAAACCATTTACCAGTGGTTTTGGCACTGTGAGCAGGTGCCAGGTCGTGCTGAAAAATGAAATCTTCATCTCCATAAAGCTTTTCAGCAGATGGAAGCATGAAGTGCTCCAAAATCTCCTGATAGCTAGCTGCAATGACCCTGCCCTTGATAAAACACAGTGGACCAACACCAGCAGCTGACATGGCACCCCAGACCATCACTGACTGTGGGTACTTGACACTGGATTTCTGGCATTTTGGCATTTCCCTCTCCCCAGTCTTCCTCCAGACTCTGGCACCTTGATTTCCGAATGACATGCAAAATTTGCTTTCATCTGAAAAAAGTACTTTGGACCACTGAGCAACAGTCCAGTGCTGCTTCTCTGTAGTCCAGGTCAGGCGCTTCTGCCGCTGTTTCTGGTTCAAAAGTGGCTTGACCTGGGGAATGCGGCACCTGTAGCCCATTTCCTGCACACGCCTGTACACGGTGGCTCTAGATGTTTCTACTCCAGACTCAGTCCACTGCTTCTGCAGGTCCCCCAAGGTCTGGAATCGGTCCTTCTCCACAATCTTCCTCAGGGTCCGGTCACCTCTTCTCGTTGTGCAGCGTTTTCTGCCACACTTTTTCCTTCCCACAGACTTCCCACTGAGGTGCCTTGATACAGCACTCTGGGAACAGCCTATTCATTCAGAAATTTCTTTCTGTGTCTTACCCTCTTGCTTGAGGGTGTCAATGATGACCTTCTGGACAGCAGTCAGGTCGGCAGTCTTACCCATGATTGCGGTTTTGAGTAATGAACCAGGCTGGGAGTTTTTAAAAGCCTCAGGAATCTTTTGCAGGTGTTTAGAGTTAATTAGTTGATTCAGATGAATAGGTTAATAGCTCGTTTAGAGAACCTTTTCATGATATGCTAATTTTTTTAGATAGGAATTTTGGTTTTTCATGAGCTGTATGCCAAAATCATCAAATATTAAAACAATAAAAGGCTTGCACTACTTCAGTTGCGTGTAATGAATCTAAAATATATGAAAGTCTAATGTTTATCAGTACATTACAGAAAATAATGAACTTTATCACAATATGCTAATTTTTTGAGAAGGACCTGTATATAAGTTTTTTGTATTTGCACCTAGGGAGGTCTGTTGTACATTCACCGGTCTCATAATTCTCCATCCTGACGGCAGGGGGTGTCATTGCCCGGCATTCCCCACGGATGTGTGGTCCCTGGACTGACTGACACGCTGGGTATCCCCATCCGTGCCTGATCATGTGGTTGCATAACAGCCGCGTTCGTGGCTGACCTTTTGTGCAACACGGCGCATGCCCAGTTCCCTGGGATGCTCCGTTAGGGACCTGACCCTGCGAGCCTACGTCACTTCCGCCCGGAAGTGCGTATGCACGCCGGGTTGAGTGGGTGTTTTAAGAGCGGCGAGACGGTGCTACCTCCGCAGTTGCCGGGGTTGACGCCGTCCAATACTACACACGGTAAGCACTACAGAGCCCCATTTGGGGAAGAGATCTTTTAAATGCTGCACTACGTAAGATCATCCCCTTGCTTATACTCAGCTCTTTCCATCCCATCTAGACGCTCCTCAGTGAGCCACCGGGGAAGGACGAATGGGGGGAATCACCCTTCAGTACGCTACCTTTCCTGCTATCTAGCTGACAGATGTACCAGCGCTGGTGCGCCTTGAATTTTAGGGTGTTTAGACACCTCTCTGAGCTGGAGAGGATGCTATGCCTGTAACCTACCCCAGCGCACGTACACTATTAGTGTTTGTTGTCCAGTATTGGTAAGATTCATTTGAGTGCGGCACCTACTATCATTTTGCAGATGATCTCCTTGCTTTATATAACAATCTAATGCCACCCCTTTATGTCTCTTAGAGAAAAAATGCTTTATAGACCAACCAACAGCCTCTAGGCAACTTTTGAGCAGCCAGTACGCTATATTCAGGTATTCACCAATGTGTGATATTCATATATGGTCTTTTGCCCTCTTTTCCACCCCCTCCACATCCGTGGGGGAGGCGTTCACTGGGTGACCACTCTTGCATGTCTTAAGGTGATGGAGATCTGAGACACTTTCGGTGAATGTTCTCAAACTTCCTTATACAATAATGTTGTTTGTTCTAATGTATTACCTCCCTCTTCTCATAGGATTTCTAAGGCTAATTTATCTACTGTAAAACCAACATACCCCTGAAGAAGCGGATACCTGAATACCGCGAAACATGTCGGGTTATTACCCGGTGCTTTTGGTGTAAATCACCGGTTTATACATTGTTATTGCCTACTAGAAACCTAATTGTATACTCCTGATATACTGCTCTATATATGTTCTTTCATTTCATGTCCATGTGCTGTCTTATTTTTGTCATGTTTTTAATCTAAAGAATACATTTCTACATTTTTTATATATGATGTTTATTCATCCTTAAATACAGTACCTCAAAAATCCCACCAGCCCTCATTTCTTTCCTCTCTCTCCCTTTTTTCTTCATCTTCTTTCCTTCTCCCCTTCTTTTCTAGTTTCCTTTCCTTACCCACCCTGATTTTTTCACCTCCATTCCCCTCTTGCGGGCCTTTGTCCTGTCTTTCTTTCCCTTGTCCCTTTTCTTCTGTTTCTTCTCTCTTTCCTTCCCCCCCCCCCCCTCCTGGCCCCTTCCCCCCCCCCGTTTTTTCTTCTCCCCTTCCATCTTGCCCCTTCTCCTTCTTCTTCCTTTCTTTTTCCCTCCTCTCCTTTCTTTTCCTTTTCTTTCTCCCCCTTCTATATTTGGAAGTACGGTTTTTTGGTGCTGGACCCCTCACCCGGTTCCTGCTCAGACCTGTCCTTTCTTGAATAATGCTTTAATTAGATCTAATCCAATGATTGCCTGCAATGATGGTTGGATATGACTCATTCAAAATTGAACGGTTTCTTCTAGACTTCTGCTTAAACAAACCTTTCTACGGTTCAAATGACTAGCTGCTTGTATCTGTGTGGAAAAAAATGTGTGTGTGTGTGCGCATGTATGTATGTATGTATGTATGTATATATATATATATATATATATATATATATATATATATATATACATACATACATACATACATACACACACAAAGACACCAAGCTGATATATGTGGAGTCCAGGTGTGTCTCAGTCCCCAAATATGTACACAAAGACAGAAACTAAAGGTCCATGGGACTTTACAGAGACACACAACTGACGTTAAAAGTACATGAATTTATTACATAAGAAAATACATGTAAAAATACATCAAACAAGAATCAACAGTATCAATGGTAATCCTCGATAAAAAATAGAGTGTAAGTACATACATGATAACTTCATCTATTTCTGACATTCCAATACTATATCATTATCAATCTGTGCTGTATTGATCTTAACACGTTTCGTGAATTCAGTAGTTCACTTCATCAGAAGCACAGATATGAGTAGTTAATGGCATAATAGAATCTTCTTGCTACCACTAATGTTCCTCTAAAAACAAAAGAAATCCCCCTGGGGATGGGACTATATAGGCAACCACACTTCCAATATAGGTAAGAAATATATATTTATTAATGGCATATAAAACAGATCAAGATTGTGACCAAAAAGAAAAATAATCACATAGAGTAAAAAACATACAAAAATGTGTATATACACAGGTATAAAACCTGAAATATAGTCATAAAACCACATATATTGTAACAAATGGTGTACGGTGCAAATTACTGGTATGTAATATGCATGTGGAAATCCTCCAACCCAACGCATTTCAGGCACAAATGCCTTTCTTCAGGGGTATATCACTGGAGTGATTTGATTTCCAGATGAGTTTGAAAGGCGGCAAGAGAGTCGCAGACAGGTAAAATCATAAAGGGTAGGTAGGAGTCTGCTGTGGAGGGTAGTATTTCCGGACAGAAATTGCCCGCAAGAGAACGGGCAGGGACCGCAATCTACCCCAGGGTTCCAGGAAGGATCCCAAAAAGATTAGGCCAGTACGTGGTCCCTTTATGGTGTCTAGGAGGAGTCTGTGTATGTATCAGTTGGTAGTTAAAGTGATGCTGCAATCAGAGGTACATTGGGGCAGGTATGGCCCTGTCAGCCAGCCGATAGTTAGAGAGATCCACCAAGTGGCATGATGTGGACCTTCACCAGAAGTCTGAAGTTGTGGGACCAGCAATGCTCAGTGGGAGAAAGGATTCTATGCAGGAACCAGCAGCAGCAGGGAATTTGCTACTAATATTCCTCTATGTCAATGCGACTGTTCCAATGGACAACATAGCACAGTACAAAAGAAAGCTCCTTCCTTCTCCTAAGAGTGCAACTCTTCCAACCAGAAGTTGGGGGAGAGAAGGGGAATCAAGCCACCAAAAAACAAACGATGCCTCCTTATATAGGAGCCAGAAGATAGAGTCCTAGGACTCAGTTGCCTGGAGTCAAAGTGGTCTGGCAGCAATACCTCATCAAGAGTATATATATATATATTTTCACTATTTTTAGTCAATTCCTGAAGCTGTGAAGACTGCTGGAATGGAAATCCACCTATATGCCCCAAATCATTTGTTGTCTATGTTGGCATTTTCACCCAACTTGTGCTAATTCCACCTAGTTTGCAATAGAAAAGGGAGCCAAATGGCTCTTTCCATACTACCCCCAACTGTTCATTTTGCAGCCCTGAAACAATCAAAACTGTTGCTTTCATCCACTTGATAGTAATGGTTGAAAGTGGTTAAAGCCCAACTCTGCCCTCCTGCCTACCAGTCCCTCCATCAAGGAGGCATCAGAGCCTTTTTCTGTATCATTGTACTGGGAATGCAGGATAATGTGGTGACATCCTAGGATGGGGTCCAGTTAATGACACTTTGCTCTCAATGATGCTTTGTGTCAGTGAACCTGAAAAAAAAAAAAACGGTGATAAATCTCAAAGCAAGTGGGTCTGCAAGGGACAGTATCAGAGAAGAGGTGAGCATTATTTATGCAATTGGTGGGTCTACCACTAAGCTTGGGCTTTAATACTGCCTGAAAATATGGTCTGCGTGAGGCCCCTTTTTACATGGGCAATCCAATCAAGTCTGTCTCTCAACTTTTCAGGCGTGATTAGAAGCTCCATGCATGCAATCTGATTGGAAGGTCCATGCATTTTTATTGACAGGCGGGCGTGAACAGACTTGTGTCTGTTTACACCCACCTACCTCCGGGTCTGTTCTGGTCCGCTAAAGGAAAGTGGAATTAGATTGGTGCTCTTCTATTTAGGCGGATCAGATTGGAGGGTAGTTGGGTCTAAACAGACAGCAAAGTTAGTTTACTCGCAGACTCTGTCTGTATCTGCTCTACAGAAGCTGAGCGGACATGTATGTGTCATCCGCCCACTCTGTTGATCAGAACGGAATCTTCCCCATGTAAAAGGGCCATTGCAGTGCAATACTAAACAGGTGACAGATTGTTTGACACATTTACTACAAGTCACCCATGATAAATGCTTAGTGGCCCCCCTAAGGCGAACAAGGTTTGATGAATTGGATGCTGCTGACTAGTGAAGGTGCAGGCTGGAGAAAGGTATGTCCAGACCCAAAGCACGCTGTAGAAGTGAGAAGAGATAGCCTGGCCATAGCTCAGCTTTTTTGGCCATACTTCTCTTGCGTGTCACAGGAGTACATTTACTTTTGTCCTGTGATCCAGAGTCAGCTGATAGCAGGCCTTCTTGTACGAGCCTGAGCCTGAGCCAGCTGCTGGAGGGGCAAAACAGAGAGCGGTGACTGAGCGTCACTGCTCTCTACTCAGAGCTGACCAAGAACTGAGCAATCAGTGGTCAGATTTCTTAGAGCCAATATCAGACAGCTGCAGTATGGAGGTAGGTAATGTATGTTTATTTTTTTAAATCTCCTACTTCTGTATTAGTGCATTTTCAACAGCACAGTTGAGTACTGCCCATTATACTTATTTTCTTGCACTAACCATTACATTTTTTAGAAAAATCAGTCCCTGGAGGAATAAAAACATACAAAATGGTACAGACAGTACTGTATTGTCACAGACCTTTGCCAACCTGTCACAGTTGGCTGCCCAGGATTACGGGCACACAGGTTACAAATAGACTATAAATCTGTCGCAGACATTTTGCTCAACATTAGGCAGTTTGATTTGCATCTAATTGTGCTGCTGATTTGCTTGATAAATGTCCCCACAGTGTTCCAATCCTTACGCTGTGTAAAAAAAAAAAAAAAAATGTTTGATTACAAATGTTTTTTAAAATAACACAAAATTCATTTTGTATTCATTTTTCTGCATTTGTCAGCTTATAATAAAACGTTTGAGTGTTGTATTTATTAAAATAGTATACCAAATAAAAATTAAAAAGAAAGAATAGTAAAAAAATAGTTTAAGCAGGCAAATTAGTCAGAGTTTACAATCAAGTTTACTGAGACTGCTAAATTTAGTCTGGGCATGTAGACATCAATGACCTCTGGTCATGAAAGGAGTAAAGTTGTCATCATATTAAATCATTTGCTTTGGTTGGCTTTACACCACCTGGTGCTACATGAATCTCATTGGCTCTTCTTTGCAAGGCTTTTTGAGCTTTGTGGTCTAGGGATGATTCACTTATGTGGAAATTATTATTTCTATCATGGATTTTAGGGATGACCATATTTGTTGTATGAGCAGCTTGAAACCCAGTTTTAGCTTTATGTATAATTCATTTTATTTCTGCAGGTGCTTTTTATCTTTCCTTGGGGTTTTCTTAATTGCAAGAAACCAGAAGAAGCATTCTTTCCAAGAACCGTATATAAACTTTGGGGAGATTCCTGGTGAGTATATATATATATATATATATATGACACTCTGGGTATATACTGTACATTAGATATTGACATACTATACTATAGTCCCTATAGGGAAAAATGCTTTTATTGAGTGAAAAAACAAAAAAAAAAGCTAATCTATAGTAAAATATTGAACTCAAACAGGCTGTATGAAGGTATCAGAAATTCTACGAAAAAATAATGGCGGATCTCCACTGCAGGAAATTGCATACTTTTATTCCTCAACCATTTTTGAAAGGGCAAAGGGCAGGAATTCCACAGCTCTGCAGTGCCACCTGTAGGTCTAGTTTGGTATTTTGAAAACAGGACTTTGAAATATAATGACAGGCTCAGGCAGCAAGGCACAGTAATGCACAATTTAGATTTCAGTAAAAATGATTAATAAGGGTTATTGAAACTTTCTGTCGTAACGGTTTGGTCCTATTCCAAAATACCATTATGGCTCAGCAGGATTGTGTGGCCCTTCTAATTCCTTTGGAAGGTGCTAAGGTAGCAATGAAAATTAAAACTAAAGTCCAGGAAATTCACTGGGGAAATGCATACCTTTTACCTGGTTTAATATGTTTCAAGAACTATTTTAACTGCCAAAAGATTTTGTAATTGTGTTTATCTAGTTTTCCAATCCAAACGCTCCTGCAAGACTGATTAGATATTTAAATGACTTTATTTTAAATGCAGTTAAGCCCTCATTCACATTGGATCAACTTGTCATGCGATTTGACAGGTCAGATCACATGACAAGTCGCACCCTATTGTCGGCAAAGGCACTGTTCAAATCGGCGCAACGCCAACTTTGCAATGCTGCATCGATTTGAAAAAGTAGTTCTTGCACTACTTTTGGCGATTTTGGGTGCGACTTGTATAGACATCTGTGGATGAAGCTGCACAGATGTCTTCCAAGTCGCACCTGAAGTCGCACTGACATGTAGCTTTGAAAGCGTGCAATTTCAGATGAAGCTGCATTCAAATCCTAGGGCTAGAGGTTATCTCCCCCTTTAGCAACATGTTGCATCCACATTTAGGATGTAACAAAAAACATGCTGCTAAGCACCCTAAGCCCCACCCATTAGCCCCCTCTCCCCTATCAGGCAGGGGGCAGAAGTTCTTCTCCCCTGAAGCTTCTGGCACTTTTAAAATGTTTGTGGCTGTGCTTTGCTCCACCTACACAGCTGCATCATTCATTCACAGAGATCTGTGAATGAATAAACTACAAGTCCCATCTTCCACCACAGCAGACTGACTTGTAGTTCTCATAGGACAACAAATGTACTCATCAGCGCACTCATAGTTCCTTGACACTTCCTGCAGCTCAATAACTAAAAGCCTTGTATGGAGGTATGGGTACAGAGCTGTAGGAAGTGTATGCATGAGCCTGACATTGCACCCATGATCCACTGATTGCAAGTGCAATACTTTGCAGACTCCTGTGTTAAAAAAAAAAAAACAAGCAAGTGTTTTCCTGCAAAAACATGTACATTAATTATTTTTTTTCTTAAAAGCAAACTTAGCCTTTTAAGCAATACAGCTTGGTCAATTTTCTTTCCTTGGTCTGCTGATTTGGATTGACAGCAGAGTGATTTCCTCCAAACTAGAGGGTTGCTAACAGGAGGAAAGAGCAACGTACCATTCTCCCACTCCCAATTGAATCATATGCTGCAGGGGATTGCAGTAAGCTGATATAAAGGCAGATCTGGGTACTTCTACTTCACAAAATGTATTTGAAAAAAAACTAGATTAGATTTTTTTAATATGGTGAATGCTTAACTGCATTTCTTATATCTTCCTGGAATTCAGCTTTAACTTTCTAAGCTGCAAAACAAACATCTAAACATGTGTATTTTATTAATCCCTGCTGCTGTTCAATAATGGTATATGCCAATCTGCACACAGCAGCCACTTTGTTAGCTAAACCAATTTGTGATTAATACATGAACTGAAGCTATGCAATGCTAAACCAATTTATGATTAATATATGAGCTGAAGCTAAACACTGAGAACATGCTTCATTTTTACAGTGATGTCTCTAGTTAAAAACTTTGTCAGGCCACAGTATGGCTTCCTCCCATAGTGATTTGAACAAATTATCCTAAAATATGTGGTTATGTAGAAAGTAATGACTGAAATGTGTTTTTAATTGCTCTTCCTAAAGGCCCGTACACACGATAAGAAAATCTGAAGGGAAAATTCGTCCGAAGACCGATCTGCCGATTTTCGGATTGTTAGTATGGTGCTTTCGACAGCCAACTCTGACTTTTCGGCTGACAAAATCCTGATGTGCAGGCTATAAAATTTTTGTCGTCCGTAATACAACATCCGATTTTCGTCTGAAAAAATTTTAAGAGCAAGACTAGGCATGCTCAGAGACGAAAGAACACATACAAAACAATCCAACACATGACATCACTTCTGAAGTAGAATTCTGTCGTATGGGAAAATTCATAAAAATTTGGGAAAATAACCTTCACTTTCCACATCAGACTAGCATGCCACAAAAAACGGACGACAGATCATTCGATAATCTTATCGTGTGTACGGGGCTTTAGGCTACACTCACACAGGTGCTGGTTGTAGCAGTAATTCTAGCGCCGGTGAGTTTGGGTCTGCAGCTCTCTATTGTCAGATGTTTTCCAAGTTGGTGGAAAGACAAGGAGAGTATTAAAAATGTGAGTGCATTCAACGTCAAACAGGAGTAGATGTTGGCGCCTGCATTCATTTTGATTTAGGAAGAACTTGACTCTTCGCCAACAACACATGCGTTTGGCTTAGTATACTCTATAGATGCAATCTACTGACCCAAGATAATTTGATGTCTGTATGGGGCCTCATGTAAAAGTAGAAAGGTATCCTTTCAATGTCCACAACTGCATGTGCAAACTCTCTTCCTTTATTTTATTTGCATAGTCTGCCACTGGTATCACAGAGAGGCAGCCACAGCAAGGCAGGGAAGACCCTGAGATGAAAGGTAAAAGGGGAACTAACCAAATAATAATTTGGTATGGGATCACTCATGGTATACTAATCAGTTGCTGTGTGATAAAGAAGAACTCCACATTGACCAGAAATGTGAGAGCCACCTGGTCTTCATAAAAATGTGCTGTTTTTGGACCCCCTCGTGAATTTTGCCCCTTATTGTCGTCATTGGGTACTGCAAGGGCAGGGCTTTTTTTCTCAGAGTAGGTGCAGGAACTCCCTCTTTTCGAGTCATACCTTTTCTCTGCCCCTACCTGCCTCTGAGCACCATTCCTTGGTTCCATCCCCTACCCACCCACCCCCCCCCCCCAGTACTGCCCATTTAGACAATACAGAACCAAGTATCATTTTTGTGGTGCAAAGTAATTTGTATGGAAATTAGTAATAACAAGAAAAGCTGTAAAATAGAACCCTTGCTGCCAGAAACAATAGATCCCCCTAACAACAATGGACCATCCATAACAAAATTTCCCCTCCATCAACAATAGACTCCTGGCAGCAACAACAGATCACCCCATAGCCAGCATCAATAGACTCTATGACAGTCAGCAACAATAGACCCCTCCCTCAACAGTAGATCTCTCCTAGCAACATAAGACCCACCCCCAGCAACAATAGACCCCCATTAGCAAAATAGACCTCCTCAGCAACAATAGTCCCCCTTCAAAAATAGATTCCCCAGCAGTGAGCATCAATAGACCCTGCAGCATACCCCAGTACCCCTTGCCATTACATGCAGTCAGTCCTTGAGGAGCCAGAACTAAGTTCCCAAACATTGCAGCTGAAAAAAAGCCCTGTGCAAGGGTGTCCATGTTCAGGATGCTAGTGATAGAATTTCTATTAAAGTGTATAATGTCCATGTGTAATTAGTGATGCATTAAATTTTAAAGAGCTCAGTAGACAGGCCGTACATGATGCCAGGCTGTAAAATGCCAGGTAGGCCACACAATGAAGATCTCTCAGTAGCAGTGTTATAGGCAAGTATAAGCTATAGCCGTGTGAACTCAAGTCCCAGGCAAGGCATCCTGAGAACTGCAGTTCCACAAACACCAATTTACAAAAATGTTTATAGGATTTTCTGAGTCTTAAAGTTTGTACTGTTTATCACCATGTCTACATGTGTTTGATCTTCCAGCATGAGAACATTTCCATGCCATCATGTTTATCCCAATTAGAGACCTCAGCAGACAGGGAACTGGGAACATTGCAACATACTACAGGAATCCCAATTAGACCTGTGCCAGGAGAGAATCCCCTAGGTTAAAGATTATCTCATTTTATCCTATGAATCATTTCAGCTGAAATGAAAAGGGTGTGACCAGCAGATGTAACAAACTGTGCAAATAACTAATATACACTGTAACTTTAACTTAACTATCAGTATACTAAAAAAAAACAAGGGTTAACAACCTAATGATAACCGCACAAGTCAATGAAACTTTTAAAGGCAATTTAAATTTCAACTGATATATGAACTGTTTGAAGAGAGGACTAGGGAACAAGTGATCATGACCATTCTTGATTTTAAATAGAGGTTTAAAAATAATTATAACCATAAGAGAGTAATCACCCGGACACAACCTATACACCTGGATGCCCGTCTGTTGAGGTCCCCCAAACATGTTTGCTTTGCTCCTCTGAGCACAGATATCAACGTTTTACAGCAAGTAGGAGCAGGCAGATGGCTCCTCGTTCAGCTTCTCTTTGGGGAAACCATAGCAGTTGGTCAAGTTTTTCAAACCTATGCAGTCATTTGTTTTCTCTGCTTGTAATCAATTGGGAAAGGGGAGACTGACCTGAGATGGTCTGTCCTGATCTGGTGACTGTCCCTCCATGGTTGTGATAAGTAAGAACCTTTTTACTATCAAACCATTAATTGTCCTGATTAACTCTCTTAATGAGTTCCTTGGTTGTAGTGTGTCCCTGATTTCCAAGGACCACCCCATGTGTTAAAAACTTGCTCTGAAAATGTGCCTAGTTTCAATACTAAACAGCAATACAATAAAATCTTTTTCTTGATGATAATTTTAGATATTGATATCTACTGATGTCCTCTGCTGCTTTTAAATTAACATTATTGATCAGCAGAACACAAAGGCAAAAATATCTTCTGAATCACTAACCATGCCGTAGGTCTGTGTGTGGTGATATGTGGCTCCTGACACATCGTCATATGCAAGAAGCTTTGCTGAGTCAGATTAGCAGTTAGACCTGTTATTAATTTTAAAGGTTAACAAATAAGTACCTTGGCATTAATTGCCATTATCTCATTTTAAACTCTATATGTAGCTGGCAGACAGTTCTGTACAATGGGCTGCTCCGTACTGTTGCCTCTTAGCATACATATGGAAATTGATTTGCTGTTTATAGGCAAAACCGCCTGTCTGCTACACATTTTCTTCAAGTCATTTTTATACATGAGATAACAATGGGGGGGATTTACTAAAACTGAAGAGTGCAAAATCTAGTGCAGCTCTGCATAGAAACCATTCAACTTCTAGTTTTTTTGTCTAAGCTTAATTGAACAAACTGAAGTTGGAAGCTTATTGGCTACCATGTACAGCTGCACCAGATTTTGCATTCTCCAGTTTTCATAAATCAACCCTATATATAGCACATCACAGTGTGTCCTTCTATATGCACAGATATTGTGGAGATACACATGTACACAGGGCACATACCCTCAGTAGGCACCGATTTCCCCCCTGCACTTCTGTAAGAGGACATACCTGCCTGTCCTTGCTGTATGGCATGCCTAGAACTGCACAGCCTTTTATTCAAAATCTAGGGCATGCATGTATGGGAGATGAGGGACCTGTCTGTAAGGCCTTTGAAGAAGGGGCTGTGAGGCCCTAGGAAGGCTACGCAATGAAGATCTCCCTGAAGTTGGCCTGGTCTTTACAGGCTCATTCAGAAGTGCTAAGAGAGGGGATCAGGGCCCAGTTAGATAAGTGCTATAAAAGTCACCAGATCCATCATAGTTTGCTTATTTACACAGGCCTCAAAAGACCCACAACTGGCTGGTCCAGCACCGAAGTGAATCAAACGTCTCAGGACATACAGTATTTCACGTTCCACAAGCTGAACTATGCATGGAGGCTACTTGCACTGTATTGGCTTGCACTGACTCCTTGGGCTGGCCACCCTACCAGGACAACATGGTATGGGGGAGATTTACTAAAACTGAAGCGTGCATAATTTAGTGCACCTCTGCATAGAAATCAATCAGCATTCAGGTTTTGTCAAAGCTTGAACAAGTTAGAAGCTGATTGGCTACCATGCACAGCAGCACCAGATTGTAAGTGCTCCAGCTTTGGTAAATCTACCCTTTTGTGTCCCGAGCATATGCTCTGCTTTAGCATTTACTGTCAATTTAACCTTACCTACCTATTGAGTTACTGATCTGGAAAAAGCTTGCAGTAAAGTATTAAAATTTCAAACTCCCATCATGCATACATGTGCTAGGCCTATTCATCTCTAGCTAGTAAACCCTGGAATGGAATGATACAACCAGAGACTCCGATTTTTCTTATCTTTAATATTTAATGTTTCCATTAAACTTGTTGTCTAAGTAACTCACTAATTTGTCTGGAAAATATCAAATGTAGATTTCCCTTTTAATTCCTTATTTTTTGTCTCTCTGCAGGAAAGGAAACAGTGGATAAAATCCAACCAAATTCAAACAGCATTACATATGGGTCTTTGCTTAATTAGTTACTCACACAGCAGCTAAAGCAAAAGAGATGAAAGTGAGAGAAACAGGGTCACTGAGAGGAAGCGTTTATTTATTGCCCACGATTTTCAACACTGTGTCATGTCTGCATGTCAGATCATTTTCTGCTCCCTTTATGTGTTTTTTTTTTTTTTTTCATGAAGCTTAAGTTTTCTCCAGACCCTTTGATGTCTTTACAGTTTCAAATCTCCAATGCTGTACAATCCCAAGCGCTTGGTCTGGTCCTGGTTTGCTAATGATAAACTCAAAAGAGTTTTGCAGATGACTTTCTGTCCTGTAAAAAAGGGTTTATTTCTGTAACATCTTCTCAGGGAGATGGACATTTTGGAGTTTTCAGATGGCTCCAAATGCTAAAAATACACAATACAATGGATGTAATAAGCGTTTCATGATACCTCAGGGCTGTAGGGATGGATGGCGACGCTGAGCAAATGTGTTTAAAGAGATTGCGTACATTTCATTAACATGTTTCCAGTTTTTGGATCATCGAGAGTTTATCTAGTGTGCCTTTCATTGTTCACGTATAATTTTATAAACCATGCTTTATATAATCCCCAAGTGTCCTTATTTGGCTGGACAATTTCTAAGGCTGAGCAAAAAAAAGTTTTTGCCCAAATATGTACAAATGATATTGGAATTTCAGCATATTGGCTGCACAGCTGAACGGGCCAGGATCCACACTTTACAGCAGTCTTTCTCAATCTCTTTACCCCAGAGGAACCCTTGAAATATTTCTGGGGTCTCAGGGAACGCCTGGTAAGATTAGTCCATTGGGGGTCATTGGGAAAATGCTCCTTACACTGATGGTGATAAGGGGGAAGAATGCCCCCCTTACAGATTGGCCAGAAGGATACACTAAAGGGCCATACACACTATAAGATTTTCTGAAGACTTTTTCCTTCAGATTTACCTTTTCTATGTAGTGCAAGGGCCTGCCAGATTGCATACAATTGAAAAGTGTTTAGGTTTGACCTCATATTATATGGTTTTGGTAAATCTAAAGGAAAAAGTCTTCAGAAAATCTTATAGTGTGTATGGCCCTTTACAGTCATGCTGCTGGCTCTGCCAAGTGGTGTTGAACCTGGTGGAACTATGCAGGCACCATCAGATGGAAGGTCAGTTAGCCAGAACTCAAAGAACCCCTAACCACCACTGGAGTAACCCTCGTTTGAAGGGCTGCATTTATATTGTACAGTACCCAAGATTCAAACCCCAAATGTAATATTTTGCAGCTTAGAAGTCCTTGATAATTTTTTATTTTATGTATTACAGGTTCTTATATAGCGCTGTCAATTTACGCAGCACTTTGCACATATCATGTACATTCACATCAACCTCTGCCCTCAGGGAGCTTATAATCTAAGGTCCCTAACTCACATTCATACATATACTAGGGCCAATTTAGACAGGAGCTAAATAACCTACTGTGGGAGAAAACCGGAGTACCCACGCAGGCACAGAGAACACGCAAGCTCCATGCAGGTAGTTTCGTGGTTGGCATTTGAACCAACGACCTTAGTGCTGCTTGGCGGAAGTGCTAATCACTTAGCCACTGTGCTGCTTTTTTTTTTTTCCAATCTGCTTTTTCTTTATTTTCACGTTGGTATCCTGCAGATAAAACACTTCCTGTCCCTGGGTGGCTACATCACTCCCCCACTGTTTCTATGGAGGGAGCTCTCATATGGACTACAACCATGTCTGTATCGCTTCATCACTATTTCATGGGGGTCAGAGCCTGTTTAGTTTACAGGAGATCATAAGGATAGAAGATATTCATTCTGGGAAGCTCAACCAGAAATCACAAGGACACTACATTTCTTGCAGGATCAACAGGGTTTTCTGTATTTGCTGAAAATGTTCATTGTGCGAAATATGCGAAAAGAGAGAAAACTAAAGCAGCTACTAAATCTGAGGACTGTAAGCTGCAATACATTATGTTTTGGTTCTTGGGTTCAGTTATGAGGTCTACATAGTCTTGCCAAACAGCACAGCCAGCCCTAACTTTTTATATCTTCTCTTAAAGTGGTTGTAAATTAAATGAAAAATGAACAAAGCATATACTTCTATAGTGTGTACCCAAAGCACCTAGTGTGATTTCTGTCTGCTCTGTCCTGTCTCTGTGAGTACGGGTCACAGTGTATGCCAAAACTAAGCAATCCTGAGAAACTACCCTACCCCTCACCAACACACAACAGGTGATGCACAGCCTCAGACTTCTCTATGAGACTGTGTAGAGGAAGGTGCATCCCTTTTCTCCATATAAAGTGACTGTAAAGGAAAAATTCTTATTTAAAAAAAAAAATAACAAACATGTCATACTTACCTGCTCTGTGCAGCGGTTTTGCACAGAGCAGCCCCAATCCTCCTCTTCTCATGTCCCCTGCTGGCGGCCTGGGCCCCTCCATGTTGTGGAGTGCCCCTATAGCAAGCTGCTTGCTGTGGGGGCACTCATGCATGATTGCTCTTGAGCCAGCTCTCTGCATCCATAAGACACATGAGTGTGGCTTAGCCCCGCCTGTGATTGACAGCAGCGGGAGCCAATGGCACTGCATCTCAGCCAATCAGGAGGGAGAGACCCAGGAGAACTCCATGTCTAGTGCACATTTCTGGATCAAGATTGGGGTTAGGGGTGTATGAGGGGGGAGCTGGCCACTGAAGATTTTTTTACCTTCATGCATAGATAGCATGAAGGTAAAAACCTTCCGTCTTTACAAAGTCTCAGATTACACTCTGTTCCCTGTTCTATGCTGTGTAGTGTGTGACATCAGGTCACCGCCCCCTGCCTTCTGGAGCTAAGGAATTCTGTGTAAATAATGGGCTTTAGGTGGCTGTAGAGAAAAGTATGCTGTAGATAAACAGGTAAACCTATGTAGGAGAATGTGTTTAATCTTTGTGCATCACTTGAGGCCAGTCACTTCACTGAGTATAGGTAAGGGTTTACAACCACTTTAAACAAAAGGGACACAAAAAAGTCACCTCCATGCCCCCAGCTCTTGATTAGAATGTGAAAGTGCAAGAACAGATTTATGAAGCCATCTCTCTGTTTCTGTCAACATATTCTTCTCCTGGTGGTGTTAATGCTGTATGTCTGTGGGCAGATGGATGTAAACAGATGTGTTCAAGGTCCATCAAAGTCTAGGGAAAAAAATGGAAAAGGACAGTGTTCTGTACTTAAATGTGATGGATCAGAGGTGGCCTGACATCCCATGTGGGCAGCCAGATGTAAGCAGATGCAAGTCCCTTTACTTCTGGCTGCCCATTGAGTCATCACAGGTTTGCCAATGTCTGCTTTAAAATACAAACAAAAAATGACTGGGAACAGAAGTCATAAAAGTGATATCCATTACATTCAACTCCGATTCAGCAGGGAATCTGTTCATTGATCTCCTGCTGAATGGACCCTTATACCTGCTGTACAGGTAATTATGAGAGGCTAAACCCCAGTCAAATTTGGGTATTTAAACTAGTTGCATTAACAATACATCAAATGGCTTATCACTAAATAGATACAATTATTTTTTTATTCATATGTGCATGGAGTTTAGTTTTAGCTGATGGGTAAGCTAAAATTTTCTAAAAACGGACAACTAATTTAAATGGTGATTATTTTCAACTATCCCCACAATTCTTTTTTTTTTTTTTTTTTTTTAAACAAAACTCTGATCTGTGATTAAAAGGATGGATATTCTCCCACTTTGCATTCCCCTTTCCTTCAGATTGAGAAAGTCAGTAGAATGGCCTTAGTATCTACAGAGCAGAAGTGGGTAAGATTCTTCCATGATGTTTACCAAAATCCTGGGAATACTCTGAGGATTGTTTTTTCACCCTCAACAAGTGTAAAGTTTCACTTTAAAGCACAAGAATTGTAATTATAAAGAACTGTGAACTCTTATATGATCCATCCACCCTCATTGTGCTAAATGGCTGCAAAGCACAAACGTCTTTGTAGAGCCATCTAAATATATCTTCATGTCTAGTAGATTTGCCAAACAGTTTACGTGTTCTTACAAGCTGCAATTTATTTATTTTTTTTAATACATGCTAGAGAAAGCATGATAAATTGTGTCTGACTGAAGTTCAGACTGTATTCAGTAATATGAAGTGCCTTAGGACAGTGTTTCTCATACTGTGGTCCCTGTACCATATATACAGTATGCCAGGTATCTACAGGTATGTGATGATCTCTAACCCTTTCCCTGAATTTGCTGTAAAATGTGCTGCCATTATTGACAGTGGTTGGCTAAAGGAAAACTCCAAAGTGGAACTCAAAAAAACAAAATCTTTTGGAAAGCCCACAAGTAAAATATGTGATCTCTAATGAAGAGTGTTGCTTGTTACTATAAAAAATGACAGTTTAATTAATGACCGATAATCAATACAGTGCCCTTCTTCTAGTGCTGTGACACATAGTTGTGACTCCCTGACGTTAAATGTATCCTGTCGTTCACTCTCCTATTCTGCTCCTCATTTCCATTCACAAAAAGCCTTGTGTTCTGGAGTGATGGAAATGACAGGATCTCCTTCCCCTTTACAGAACACTTTAGGTTCTATGAAAAGAATACAAGCCTATTTATGAATGAACATAAGTTGAGAGGAAGAGGAAAGTGAGGGACATGAACCCTTCAATGTACAATAGCCAGGGCAATTTTTTTACTTGTCGGTTTTCAAAAAAAAAAAAATGTTTTGTTTTTTTTTGTAGTTCCATTTGAACCAAGACTGGTCTACATTCCTTTTACCACTCCCCAGATATTCAGAAGAGTAAAACCTCATCCATGAAAATGAATGGGGTGAACTCAGGCCAGTAGAAGCTCTGAGGTGCAAGGATTTTTTTTCTGCTATACAGGACTGAGATCTTCAGAGCTGAGCTGAAGGGACTGAAGAGGGTGGAGAAACATTTTAAGACAACTTCATTAAAAGTGAAGTTGTCCTTTAAGGTGTTTACTGCTACTGACTCCCCTGACTCTACCAGCACACGTTATATTCATCATGTACATGATGTAATCGGTGACACCTGAGGATGAACATTTTTCTGTCACTCCACTGGCAGTAGCCAAAGTGCTCTTTTATTCATGGATGGAGTCTGTGGTTGACACTAGAAGTTCACTAGGTCCCAGGCACCATGCTACAACTGCCATTGTTTGGACAGAGCATACGGCATGCAAGGAGCAGAAGTTTGGTGACAAGAAGTTTTGCAAGAGCTGATGCACTTGGAGCAGAGTGGTGATATTAAATAAAAAATAAGAGAAGTTGTATGTAAAAGACGATAAAGGAGCACAGTTGAAAAGCAGGGCAGATCAGAATATGTAGAGCATGATAATAGAGAGTGCCTGGATGGCTTCAATCCAAGGGAAGGAGTGAGGAATTATGCAGGGTAAAATGTGAATAGTAAACCAAGATGGTAATTCACATCTGTAATTGATTTTAAAGTAAATCTAGGCCCAATTATTAAACTATCATGTAAGCTTTAAAAAGGTTGCTCTAAATCTCGTGAAATCTGTAGCTTTATTAAAATAATAATAGTCATCCAGCCATAAAAGTCCTGGTTTAGGTTTTTCCAGGTATGAGATAACATTTCTCTCCCAACTGTGCTCCTGCATTGTCACCCTGTCAATTGCATGGTCCATTGGAGATTAACAGCACAAAGGATGAAAACAGGTGAACTTTTTTGATTTTAAATGGCAATTTTTTGATACATGATGCTTTAGCAAAATACAATTGGTCTGTTTAGGGTTTAGATCTACTTTAGAGAGGCCCATGGACAAAAGATCTTTGAGACCCACTGCTTTTGAATTTTTGAACACCATGTATTGTGCCTCAACGTCTCATTGTTTACACAAGGTGCTAAAATAGCCATGTCATTTCAGGCTTCAATTAATCTGTAAATATATGACATGAAATTGTGAAATTCCACATAACCAAACCTGTTCATTTATTACGGACATGTTCATTTTCTACCTATACTGTACTTATGATGGGTGACGAACCTTGATGTAGTGTGAATAGACTTCAATAAATTGATTTTTTTTGTGATGTGTCTCTCATATTTTCTGCTAGTTTGCTCTCTGTTCACACTTCTGCTCTGAATTAGCCATAGGGGTTAGTTTGTGGATACAGAAGTGTTTTTTTTTTTTTTATCTTTTGTAATCCATTGTTCTATATAACAAAAAGTGATTGAATAAGAAAAATGTTAGTTTTGGAAGGCAGTTCATGGATCAATGAAGTGCTAATTGCAATAACGTATAGCAACAAATCCGATGAATTAAACAGATGGGCTTATATTGGTTGACATAGGTTATTCTACTTTGCATAATAACAATGCACAAACCTTGCCTTTCACAAACTTTACACTACTGGGTGTGTTGGGTGCCTGCATCTATCTCTGCTTGCTTTGGTGACCTGTGTGTCCCAGAGTCAGACTCCCTTTAAATGCAAATGTTATTTTTTTTATAATTATTATTTATTTGAAAAAAATGAAATACAATTTAAAAAAAATGAATGAAATAGAGAAGAGCCAAGTCTAATTGGATAATGAAATTGCAGCTGACGGGGCTTAACTTATGCAGTCATTGAAGTCAGGATCTAGCAACAAAGTGAAACTGATTTAAAGAAGAGATCAGTCAATAAAGGTAATGGTAGTAACTTGCATTAGCTGCTTTTTGGCAGGCTCTTCACTTCTCAAAGTATAAAATGAAGCACAGGTTCACTTTACAAGACATGTATAGGCATGACCCAAATTTATCAACAAACATCCCTCTTCTTCTCTAGAACCCATTTCATGCTTCACTTCTTTGTTTTGCATTGTTCTTGCAGCAAGAAAAGAGAATTTTTGTACTCACCATAAAATCCTTTTCTTGGAGTCTATTGAGGCACACAGAAAATCTTAAAAACATTGGGGTATACTATACGTAGACAAGCAAAAAACAAAAAAAACTGTAACCCAGCCATGGGATAAACAACTCCTACTATTAGCATGCCAAAGTTTGGGAGCAACGGCGTACCAAGAGCATTATTGGAAACACGAGTTTCTGTAAATGTCCTCAAAAAAGGTACAAAAATTACCTTTTTTCCTCCTCTATTGGAGGATACAGGAAATCCTAAACCTTTGGGATGTCTATAAAGATGTGGGCAACAGACAAAAATAGATAATCTATCCAGAATAGAACACTGCCTGCTGGTCAAAAAGCTACCTGAAGGGCCTTACACCTAAAGCTGGCATCAGATGAGACAGACGCATTCACCTAGAACCATACAGAATTCATGAACAAAAGACCAAATGTCAGCCTTACAAACCGTGAAAACAGGCCTGATGCCAAAATTCCGAAGACGTGCTTGCAGTACTGGTAGAGTAAGCCTTAACTGGCCTGAACGATGGTCCTCTTGAGCCATCTAGTAATGATGCAGGATGAAGAGAGGGCACCATTCCTGGACCCATCCAGAATAACAAATGGAATTA
Source organism: Pelophylax lessonae (assembly GCF_965119305.1). NCBI lineage: Eukaryota > Metazoa > Chordata > Amphibia > Anura > Ranidae > Pelophylax > Pelophylax lessonae. The sequence continues at coordinate 482,463,753 of NC_138772.1, read as the reverse complement.
GAAAGAAGCTGTGATTAGGAAATAAACTCGTACAGCCTGGATCACATTCAGACAATGACGGTAGATTTCCATTTTGTAACCTGGAGCCAGACGCAAGGACTATGTCCTTGTTAGGGTGGAAGGCAGAGACCACCTTAGGCTTTAATGCTACCTTGTCCTTATTCAAGAACAAAAATTGTTCCTTGCAAGATAAGGCTGCCAGTTTAGACAGACAATCGTCTAGCCAAGGTAATGATTACAAGAAAAACTACCTTGTGAGCCAGAACTGGAGGAGGAATGTTTCCAAAAGGTTCACATTGGAGCTTCTGAAGCACCAAGAGGATAAAATTTCAAATCCCACTTAAGCAGATGGGACTTATCTGAAGAGCCAAATGGTAAACCCTCTGCAAACAATACTTGTTCAGAAAGTGGGAAGTCAAAGGTCTTTGGAGTAATGAGAACCAAAGTTGGTCCAAACCACAGAAAAGAAAAGATCTGGGGTGAATTCCTGGGATGAAAGCACATGGGTTACCAATGAAATACAGTGGTAGATCTTGTGGGAAGTACACTTCATAGTATTGGGCATTGTAAGAATAACAGACTCAGAGATGTACATATTGCTTAAAACATGGGCTTTAACAGCCATTTAGTTAAAGCCAGTGAATGAGAAGCAGGGTGATTGATGTATGCCGTCATCATACGATCGTTCAGCTGCATCTAGATTGGATGACCTGTCAACAGTGAGGTCTAAATCTGAAAATAACTGCCAAACTAAAAGAAGCTATAGAATGTTGATTGGGAGATGAGATTCAAGGAAAACCAACTTCCTGTACTGACAGAGGGCCCAGGACTGGTGTCATGATTTTCCGGAACACTGAACTGTCTTGATGGAGACAACCATTAGCCTCAAAACTCTTAAGCAGAAGCGGAGAGTTAACCAGCTTCTGGACTGGAGTGCATGAACCTATTCTAGGGAGTCTGAAGTTAAGATAGGACGAATGCCCCATTTAGGCTAGAAACAATGAATGGGTTTGAATAAAAACCACAAAAACATTCCAAAGGGACAGAAGCAATGACCATTGCTCTGAATATTCAGAAAGAGTATGAATTGTTGCATATACATGCAGCGAGACACCCCTCAGGGACTTTGAGGCAGTTAAAAAACAAAGTAGTAGTAGGGTTTAAAAGGCAAACGCCAATTTATTTGTATAAATTATTAAAACAGACAGAAGTCACTAAAACATAAATACAAAAATACAATAGAAGTGCTAGGGTTCCAAGGAGAAGTACCCAAAACTGAGATACAGCCCTAGATATCTACCCATGCATAGGAGGGATATGAGCTAGGAGGGATCTCATAATGCACCCCGACATGTTTAAGGGAATTACTTTTGGGAATTTTTAGTGGGGTACAAAGAAATCTATGAAATAAAATCAGGATTTAACATATAGAGAATGTACAGAAACATACATCATTAGTAATAGGCCGAACACCCCCCTGTTCGATTCGCACCAGAATATCTCGAACAGGGAAAAACTTCTAGCGAACATGCAAACTCTATTAAAGTCTACAGGACACGAACATGAAAAATCAAAAGTCCTCATTTTAGAGGATTATATGCAAGTTATTGCTATAAAAAGTGTATGGGGACCTGGGTACTGCCCTCGGGGACATGCATCAATGCAAAAAAAAAAAAAATTTTTTAAAGTTACGTTTTCAAAGGCTTTTAATGATGCTTAAAGTGAAACAATAAAAATGAAAAATTCATTTAAATATCGTGCCTGGAGGGTCCTCTTAAGGTGCCTGTAAAGTAGCGCATCTGTACGATGGATGGAGCCTACTGCAGCAATACTGACATTTCGAAAGGAAAAAATGTCATTTAAACTTGCTCGCAGCTGTAACGTACTGTCGGCTCCCGTCAACATAGATAAGGAAAAAAAAGGTTGAAAATGGCGTAGGGTCCCACCCCCAGTCCATACCAGGCCCTTATCCGAGCATGCAGCCTGGCAGGTCAGGAAAGGGGCAAAGTGAGTGCCCCCACCCCTCCTGAACCATACCAGGCCACATACCCTGAACATGGGGGATGGGTGCTTTGGGACGGGGGGGGCTCTGCACCGTGTCCCCATATTGATGGGGATAAGGGCATCTTCCCGACAATCCTGGGATGTGGTTGTCAGTGTCTGCGGGTGGGGAGCTTATCTGAATCTGAAAGCCCCCAGATCCCGCCCCCCCCCCCATGTAAATGGTTATCGGGTACATCGTACCCGTACCCATTCACCAAAAAAGTGTAAAAAACACAGGAAACAGTTTTCAACAAGTCCTTTATTAAAAAGAAAAAAAATAGTGTCCCTCGATGTAAATCCATCATCAATCACGATGCCCGCCGACCCGCAAAATAGAAAAAAATGTAAAAACGCTTCACCTCTTAAGAGGCTACCCGCCGTATGCCTCGTCTTCAGCTTTGACACTTCTTTCATAGGCAAGGGGCAGGGCCGCCCGGCTACGTCACCTGGAGGCTCCGCCCCCTTGTGACGTCAAGTCAGATGGGGCTGTGTCACCGGGGGACATAGCCAGTTGGTCCTGCACCTTGCCTATAAAAGAACTAACAAAGCCGTAGATCGGGCATATAGCGGTTAGCCTCTTAGAAGGCAACGCCTTTTTTAAATTGTTTTCTATTGTTCGGGTCCGGCAATCGTCGGGATTAAGGATGGATTTACATCGAGGGACACTTTTTTTTTTTCTTTTTTCTTTTTAATAAAGGAGTTGTCATAAACTGTTTCCTGGGGCTTTTACTTTTTTACAAACTTTTTGTTGAATGAGTAGCGGTACGATGTACCCGATACCTATTCACATGGAGGGGGGCTGGGATCTGGGGGCCCCCTTGTTAAAGGGGGCTTCCAGATTTCGATAAGCCACCCGCAGAACCCAACAACCACAGCCCAGGGTTGTCGGGAAGAGGCCCTTGTCCCCATCAACTTTGGGACAAGGCGCTTTGGGGGGCACCCTCCCCATGTTGAGGGCAAGCGGCCTGGTATGGTTCAGGAGGGGGGGTCACTCGCTTGTCCCCCCCCCCTTTCCTGGCCTGCAAGGAAAGGGCCTTTTTTTAATGCCTTTTTTTTTTTTTTTATTCTGTCAAAAGGTTCCCCTTAACCACTTAAATACAGGGCACTTTCACCCTCTTCCTGCCCAGACCAATTTTCAGCTTTCAGTGCTCATTGGTGTCTATGGGAAATCTTGGTCAGCTTGACACAGCACTGCTACCTGTCTTTAACATTCTGCTTTCACGCTCCTATGTGATCTCATGTGACTTTGTACCATTTTTATTGACGATTTGATATTGTACTGCTCAGAGTATGGGGGCACCATCCCTTACTTTGCATTGTTGATTGTTGTTTCTATCTTTCTTTATTCATTGTAACCTTCTTTTCTAAATAAAATTATAATTTCAAAAAAAAAAAAAAAAAACAATGGCGTATATGGGAAATCTTGGCCAACTTAACATAGTACTGCTCACGAACCATAAGTGACAGGGACACAAAACTTGGGGAGCACCGAGATGGGACCCAGGACTACAACATATCCATATATTTTCAAAGCGGGGTATGCCTGTACACTAAACTAAACTGACTGAACTCACTATCCCCTAACTACCTGCCTAATCTCTATTGTAACACACTATACATGGCTGCTGTGTAAGCAGCCTTATATAGTGTGGGGTGTGGACTTAGCCCCTGAGCCATGATTGGCCAAAGGCATTCTGCCTTTAGCCATTAATTGCTCTCAAAGTATATTGTGTTGTGATTGGCCAAAGTATACAGGTCAGGTGCATGCTTTGGTCAATCATCAGCAATCAATGGACTGCAACAGCGCAGTGCATTATGGAGCACTCATTGGTGGGTAAACTTACCGTTGAGCGCCCCATTTGTTTGTGTGTTCGCTGAACACAGGAACAGCTGATGTTGGAGTCAAACCTACGTTCGAACACAGAGCCCGTCCTTATACATCATAATATATTTATCCTGCACAAACTGGCATATTGAAGGGCTAAATATTTACTTACCAAGTGCATAAAAGAGAATAAATGCCTTCAAATGGAGCTGGGGTGACGCAACATCCAATTTGCAGGGGGGAGGAGAAAACGTCTATGTCCATCGTGCACTACTGCAAGGACCCACCCATAAGGTCACAGCAAAATGTTGCCAATGGCAACCGCAGACTGAGGGAAGGAGGAGATGGCAGATTGGTGAAAAAGTCTGCAAGTATAAATTGCCATGTACAGTAGATGTGGCGGCCACCCAGGTAGGAACACGGGTCTCGCCGCCAGAGATGTCCTTTTCCCCCTAGTAGCGAGTTATGCTGTGGTCTCGGTAGCAATAAAGCAGGTATAGTAGTGATATAGCAGGTATAGCTTTCCCCCACAGACATTAGTCGAGACTGAATGCTGGGGGTGAACTCTCTATTGGACAAGAATACAGGTGTTTTATACACTTGAGAAGTATGTCAGTCAATACATGAACGATGACCAGGCCCGGATTGGCTAATCGGGAGCACCGGGACAATTCCCGGTGGGCTGGTCTTTCATACCTGCCAATTGGGCTGCCCGTTACTGTTTTTTTTTTTTTTTTCCTTAACTCTAAATCCTTCTGCCGGTCAATGGGAGAATTACGGCATTATGCCAGTCTCTTCCTCCAGCCTCTAGAGGCCTCCACTCTGTAGAGAGCACACAGGAACGAGTGCGGGATTGGAGGTTAGCGCAGCCTCCAGCCTTCGCTCTAGTAGCGGGATGCCGCCGGTCAGTGTGGGGCAGTGATGACACAGGAGGAGGCGGAAGTACAGAGATAACAGACAGGGAGAGGAGTATCGGGGCCAGCTGTGAGTGACACTGGGGGGTGGGAAGGGGATTAGGTGGGGATCATGGCGGCCCGGCCTGTGTTATCTGAGGGGAGATGTTGGGTGCTTTTTGTGCAGGGGAGGGGGTATTAAAGAGCCATCCCAACACCCGCCCGAGATGTATTCCACTGTCACCACACGCACTATAACCTATGTATGCTCTGCCATCTCACTGACAATATCACTATAACCTATGTATGCCCTGCTGGCTCGGCCATCTCACTGACACTGTACTATATTATATAGTACAATGTCAGTGAGATGGCAGAGCCAGCAGGGCATACATAAGTTATAGCGCAATGTCAGTGAGATGGCAGAGCCAGCAGGGCATACATAGAATATAGCAGGGCATACATAGATCATAGTGCAGTGCCAGCGAGATGGCAGAACCAGCAGGACATACATAGATTATACAATCTATGTATGCCCTGCTGGCTCTGAACTATAATCTATGTATGCCCTGCTATATTCTATGGATGCCCTGGTGGCTCTGCCATCTCACTGACACTGTGCTATAGCCTATGCCCTGCTGGCTCTGCCATCTCACTGACACTGCGCTATAGCCTATGTATGCCCTGCTGGCTCTGCCATCTCACCGACACTGTGCTATAGTCTATGTATGCCCTGCTGGCTCTGCCATCTCGCTGACACTGCATTATAATCTATGACTGCCCTGCTATATTCTATGGATGCCCTGGTGGCTCTGCCATCTCACTGACCCTGTGCTATATATAGTCTATGCCCTGCTGGCTCTGCCATCTCACTGACACTGCATTATAATCTATGTATGCCCTGGTGGCTCTGCCTTCTCACTGACACTGTGCTATAGTCTATGTATGCCCTGGTGGCTCTGCCATCTCACTGACACTGCATTATAATCTATGTATGCCCTGGTGGCTCTGCCTTCTTACTGACACTGTGCTATAGTCTATGTATGCCCTTCTGGCTCTACCATCTCGCTGACGCTTTACTATAATCAATGCATGCTGTGCTGGCTCTGCCATTCCACAGTTTTTTTTTTTTTTTAAATACAATGAATTACAAGGCTGTAGAGAACAGCGCGCCATTGCAAACTTACTGTATATTCTGAGGTTTTAATTACATTATTTTAATATAGTCAGTCGTGAACTAAAGTGGGCCGGTCTAAGGTATGAAACTCCAGGGCTGAAAATGAGTCCCACTCCGGCCCTGACGATGACCCAAATATTTACCAAAAACATCACACAATGGTTAGATAACGGGGTACAGCTGACACAAGGCTAACCCCATCATAAAGGATCCTCCAAGAGTTAATCAAATTAGCCACCAGACAGAAACAATAGGTGAATGGGAATCCACACCCAGACAATGCTTTGATTAATCAGGATCTCACTCCAGGGCAGATTGCCGGCATCAAGCTCCTAAAGTACAATATTACAAGTATAAACACAACCCCACAGTAGACAATAGGTAGTAAAGCACGATTACCAATGTGTGGAAGACAGGTGGTTGAGCTGATGACATTAGCATCTGCCATGAGTCTAACTGTGTGGAGCAGTCCTTATTACAAAAACATGCCACCCAGGCCTCCAACATGGCCACTGGGCCCAGAGTCTGCATGTCTTGAGGAGACATGGATTTGAATTCAAAGTAACATTACTCCAAGGGCCCCAAGTCAGTAGGCAAGAGGCTAATGATGTGTTGGCAGTCTGTCACAGTAGATTTATAAGGATTTAATTAAAAGTATATATAAAGAAAGTTGTAGTATAATAGAATAGGCATTGCAGATGCATAGACAAATACATTAATTCTCAAAAAAAGCAATCATACAGAGAGTAACTGAAGTATAAAAATCAAACCTGTGTACTGCTATAGAAAAAATGACCTCCTAGGATTCAGACTCAGTTCAAATGAAAGCGATCACCAAGTAGGGCGGGGCTGAATATAGAGAGAGGTAAATGATCTCTCATAAGGTACAGGTGAAACACACCTGCCTCCCATTCATAGGTGTTCTGGGACCTGTGTAGTGCTCGGCCAATCAGCCAAATATGGTCAGGCACGGGCCTGGGTGGACCCTCCAGCGCGATGACGTGCGGTGATGGTCCGCTCATTGGTAGAGCAACGCCACGCAGCACTGCGCCACAGACATGTTGCAAGACAGCACCCCCGGCCGGGAAGTGTGGGTGCGAAAGTGGAGCATCAGTGCATGCGCAATGACTCCTGCTGCCACAATTGTGGACAGCCCTTACATGTCGGACAGAGTGCATATGCATGGACAATGAACAAGACCCCATAGTGGTCAGAAGATCCCACTGCAGCTCCACCTGTTAATATAGGAGAGGCATAGACCGCATCAAAAATCACGATACAGTAGAACAAACAATGTATATAGATGTAAGTATAAACTAGCAGGAAAGAAAGGAACTGAAAGGAGGAGGAAATTGAAGAGGGATAAATGACATAGATATTGGGAAGAGAAAAACCAACAACGGGGGGGGGGGGGGGGGGGAGATGGTGTAATTACATAGTGAGCTCACACCCCCCGGAAACAAATCCTGGCAGAAAGGGCTTGAATGTAAAGGCCTCCTTGTGAAGTAGCATTTAGACGATGAATCAAACTAAGTTCTCTTTGTAAGAGAATTTTGTTGGTATCGCCCCCTCCGGGGCTTGCGTGAATGCGATCTAATACACAAAACCAGACCATGGGTTTGGAGTCAGCATGCACCACAGCCATGTGGTGACCAACTGATACCCCTGGGTCCTTTTTACGTATACTGGTGATATTTTTAGGCATACGTTTGAAAAAAAAAAACCCTAAATGGTCTTCCCAATGTAGAAGCAACCACATTCGCATCTCAACAGATATGTGACAAATGGGTGCCACAATTTGCATAATGCTTGAGGCAGAAAGTTTCTCCATTAGGAGGTGTAATGTGAATTCTGTATTCTATAAAGGTGCAGTAGGAGCAGGAACCACATATAAATGTTCCATGCAACTGTCGCCTCTATTTTTGCGGTATGCACTCTGTACTTCTTTGTCACCCACAGAGGGAGCTCGTCTGTAGGTAATGGCTGGTTGATCTGGGACAAAGGGACCTCGTGTTTGATCTGGGGTTAGAAGATGCCAGTATTTTTTTATAATCTGTCTAACCTTTGAGTGCTGTGTGGAATACGTGGTAATAATCCTGGAGGTGGTTTGTTAACCCACCTGTAGGCCTTTTTTCCCGTAGTTAGTAAACGCGATAACTTTTGCGCAAACCAATCAAAATACGCTTATTGTGATTTTTTTTTTTTTACCAAAAGCAGAAAACAAATTGGCCTAGAATATTAAAAAAATTAGATTTCTAAATTTTGTTTTTTGGGAATGTTATATAGCAGAATGTGAAAAATATAGTTTTTTTTATCAAAATTGTCGTTTTTTTTTTTTTTTTTGTTTATAGTGCAAAAAAAATTGGGCTTACTTTACTGTTTTTTTTTTTTTTTTTACAATCAATGAAGTGTTTGTTTTTTTTTAAAAAAAAACTGCGTTTGAAAGACCGCTGCGCAAATACAGTGTGGCATAATATATTGCAACAACCGCCATTTCTTTCTCTAGGATCTCTGCTAAAAAAAATATATATGATGTTTGGGGGTTCTAAGTAATTTTCTAGCAAAAAATACTGATTTTAACTTGTGAGCAAGAAATGTCAGAAATTGGCCTGGTCTATAAGCGGTTAACCTGACATACACTTAACCACTTAAGCCCCGGAAGATTTTACCCCCTTCCTGACCAGGATTTTTTTTGCGATTTTTTTTTTTTTTTACTGCGTGACTTTAACGGACAATTGCGCGGTCGTGCGACGCTGTACCTAAACGAATTTCACGTCCTTTTTTTCCCACAAACAGAGCTTTCTTTTGTTGGTATTTGATCACCTGTGCGATTTTTTTCGATCATGCGCTATAAACAAAAAAAGGGCGTAAATTTTGCAAAAATAACAATATTTTTCACATTTTTTATATGAAATTCCCCCCCAAAAAAAAGTAAAAATCTAAATTTTTTAACATTTTCGGCCAATTTGTTTTATGCTACATATGTTTGGTAAAAAAAATCGCAAAAAGCGTATTTTGATTTGTTTGCGCAAAAGTGATCTGTCCGCATTGCGGCGGACAGATCGGACCCTTGACTGACATTTTTGACACTTTTGGGGGTACCAGTGACATTACTGCAGTAATCAGTGCTATACATATGCACTGTTACTGTAAAAATGACACTGGCAGGGAAGGGGTTAACTGTATTGGAGAGGGAGGGGTTAAGTGTGTACTAGGGGCGTGATTCTAACTGTGATGGGACAGGTCTCCTATTGTAAAAACAGAGATCAACGGTTCTACATAGTAGAACCGTCTGATCTCCATTTATACACAGGGGAGAATGACAGGCGGCTTGTTTACATAAGCCGCCTGCCTTTCTTCCGCTCTACCGATGATTGTAGTGTGACCGGCGGACATCGGGTCCGCAGGTCACACGCCCGGACTCCTCTGTGAACGAGCCTCAGCGGGCGCGCACCTCAGCGGGCGTGCGCTCGCCCGCTATTGGCTCAAAACCCGGTGACAGGCTAGCGACGTAGATCTACGTCACTCTGCCTGGCCGGGGCTGACTGCCGCAGTAAATATACTGTGCACAGTCGGCAAGCGGTTAAGACAGACCAAGCCCCAAACTTTTCGCAGGTTTTTGATTAGTCCTTAAAACGTCTGCTGATCAGCAGTTTTATAACACTTTTTTTCATTTACAAACACGTTTTTTACCTGTAATTCTACAATAACACAAAATTCCACCTTGTCAAATAGAAATTCTATGTGCTCCACTGGGTCTGTTTCTCATTGTTCCTCTGAGTACATGGATATAATCAATCAGAGCAGTGGAAACTTCCGTTCTGTGGTTTGATCTTTTATTCATCACCACTATATTTTTTTCCTTTTGGGAAATCAAACAGATATTGATCTGGAGGAAACCTATTAGCTGGACAGCTTTTTAAACGTTCACAGAAGGTTATGTGATGTTAAGAGCCCTGTGATCCCTAGGGAAAATCACAATATAGAAAAGGGTTTTCAGATCAAATTGGGCAATTTGTACTGTATGCTGCGCTACAGACTCCGAGAAATAATTTAGCACAAAACTTCCATTAAGTTTTTTTTTTATCACAACATTGTCATAAAAACAGGTCATGACAGCTTGAAACTTTTGGTTTTAGTAACCTGCTACTCAATTGTATCCTATAGATTGTAGCACTTATTGTATCTTATTTTATAATTATTACTGTACCCAACAAAGACCATGAAATTAAATTGATACTAAAGGCAAAATCAAAAATGACACATACTGTATGATACAGTCTGTCGCTAGCATTTAGGCTGGATTCCCACTGGTACGAACACAGACATTCAATGTGATTCCCACCGCTTTTCTTTTCCAATCATATGCGATGTCTGTGCGATGTGAATTCAGCCATACAGTTTGTATGGCTGAATTCACATCGCATTCGGACCAAAACCGTCGCATTCCGTCGCAAAACCGTCACATCGCATTCGGACCAAAACCGAATGCTTTTATGGTCCACACTGGAATCGAATCGCATGAGTGTTCACATCCATGTGATCTGATGCCTGTACCATTTCACAGTTCCCACTGCGATCTGCGAACTAATCTGAGGGTGTCATTAACTTTACAATGACACTCACAGCGGTTCACAGATGTCATTTTGAACCGTCTGCGATTCAGGTGCGATGCGGGAACCTGCACAGGATTCACAGTGTTTCCCCCGCGCTGCACCAGTGTAAAACCCAACCTAAACTGTATCTATGGTCAAAATGTAAAATCATATATCCATTTCCTCATTGTATTTCAATTTTTTCTAGCCTACTTCTCTTAATCTGAATTATTTTAAAGTTTGTAAAATGACTTTGCGAAGAACCCAACACATTTACTTCCTGGGATTGTATGATAGAGATGTGCAGAATTTATTTTTTGTTTTGGATTTATTCATTAAAGCGGAGTTCCAGCCTTGTAGGTCAATTTTAGCTAAAAATACCCCGGGAAAGTCAGGGCTAGTACATTCCATAATGGATAGCCTCTGAACTGTCCCTGGTCGCCCTTACCTGTAAGAAGAAATACTTACCTTGAAAAGTTCTTCTCCAGCACTGCCATCTTAGGTGTGGGCAGCCAAAGCTGCAGCGTCCCTCTTCGTTTCCTCTTCCGTGACGTCGAAGTCCCACAAAGTAGCTGCACCGGCCCCGCTCGTCACTTCCGGGGCAAGCGCGGCATCCCTGCACAGCTTCTGGGCATGCCCAGAAGCTGTATAGCAGGGAATGCCGCGCTTGCACCTGAAGTGACGAGCGGTGCCGGTGCATGTCCAATGATTCCTGCGAACGATGACGTTCAGCTCCCAGGAGTCATCGCATACCGGAAGTGATGGCGCGGGCCGCGGCCGCAGAGGAAGTGGAAGGAAGGTGAGTATATTTTCTTCTATAATAAGGTAAGTAAACAAAAAAAAAATCAGCAGTATCCATTTCTTTTTCAGGTTGCAATCAGCAAGCGGATGGCCCAAAATCGATTTTTTCGATTTTGAGGCCGGAACTCCGCTTTAAGTCAATCATTTAGTTTTGTCATACTTGTTATGTTAGAATCATTAGTTTTCTGAATTCATCTATTCGGATTCGTTTCACATATTGGTTGTTTCTAATTGATTTGTATTTTCAGAAGTTATTTCTGAAGATTCAGATTCATTTGTTATGTCTATGTTACTTGCGATTTTCTTGCGACTTCAATTTGACTTACTTGCGACTCTGATGTTTTGCAACTTTGGCCAATGATAACAATACAGAGTGTGACACATGTTATTGAACTTACAAAACCCTCTGAAGTGGCATACAAAATTAAATGTATACAGTATCTTACAAAAGTGAGTACACCCCTCACATTTTTGTAAATATTTTATTATATCTTTTCATATGACAACACTGAAGAAATTACACTTTGCTACAATGTAAAGTAGTGAGGGTACAGCTTGTATAACAGTGTAAATTTGTTATCCCTTCTTCAGTGTTGTCACATGAGAAGATATAATAAAGTATTTACAAAAATGTGAGGAGTGTACTCACTTTTGTGAGATATTGTATATAGCACCCTCCTAGGTAGGTGCTAGGAATGGTATAGAATAGTTTTTCATTTCTCTGCTTAACAGAGGGACAGCTAGATACATTTAATGGCTGTCGTTTCATCAGAGAGCTGTGATCGGCTAGTGTAGCCTGCTCAGTGTGCTCTGGTGTGGCTCATGCTGTCTTGAGTTTCCCTGTATCCAAGCAACCAGGGAAGGTTCTGGGTAATAGGCAGCAACAGATGGGAGCAAAAATATTCATACAGCCCTGGCCAATTACAAGCAGAGATGCCCCATATGCATGCTGGGTGCCTGTATTTAAATTCTAGGAGCACATGGGCACTGAGTATTTCCTAGAAGAGGATTGCACCAGCTAGGGGAGAGGCTGCTGCCTCCCCTGGCACTTGCTGCCATGTGGCATCAGGTGAGCGATCTGAGGGGCTTAATAAAGAGAGATTGTGCTGTCACGCGGCCTCAGGTGGGAGTCCTGAGGGCCTGAAGTTAGTTAGAGTGACCCTGGTTCTACAGAGAGCTGGCTGAAGGGGCTGTCTATTAAAGATCCGGTCTGGTATTACTGGTACAGAGTGTCGCTTGAAAGTTGGAAGGAGGCAACCAGGTGTCCCTGGACATTTTGTGAGTACAGACAACCTAAAATAACTTGTTCTTTAAAACATTGTGCTATAGCAGCTAAAACATGATCTAGTGCCATCTGTGACACACCTCCATCCCAATATAAACATATACGACAGAACAAAATGGCCCCGTGACTTTAGATGAGGTGGGCACATGTGGCCAGAAATGAAAAATAAATGTAGATATATATATATATATATATGTATATGTATATATATATATATATGTGTGTGTATTTTAAACCTTTATTACAGTTTGTTGGAGTAAAAAATATGTAGCATCTGCCAGACTGATGGTATTACAGTACACGATCTGATAATAATGGGTTACATGAATGTATACATAATAATACAGTGCATCTTGGTCTCAAAATAAATACATAATGGTACAATGCATCTTGGTCTTGACGCGTTTCGCTAGTTGTCACTCGCTTTTCAAGAGTGGATGCATGGGAAACATGTCTAAAGAAAAAAACATCAATATTGGAGTACAAACAAAAAATGATGGAAAAAATTCTGTAAATAGTCAGGAACTCCATAGAGGACCCAATACTTACAGATCGGTTGTGCTGGAATCAAGAGATAGGCTTCTAATCGGTGGTGGTGGGATAAGTTTGACCCAGGGGCTGAAGGGTCCAAGCGAACAAGATACAACATGGCGGCATATGGGAGGTGGGTGGTACGCGTGTAAGATGAAAATGTGTACCTTCCATATCTGTCATAAAACGTATAAGTAATAGCAGTATAAATATAGATTTGGTGTCTAATGTGACAGAGTATTGAAGTGGTATGTTGGATGAAGGAAGGGCTTGTGAAGTGATAACGTGATAGTACAGTGGATGAAAAAGAAAAGGAAAGGAAAAGAAAAAAAGGAGAAGTGAAACTAAACTGTCACCAGATGTGTAACAAATTTGCTGGAAAAAGAAATGTGAACATGGGTGAAAAAAAGAAAATGAAAAGTGCCAAAAACCCAAATTGGACAAAAAAATGTGGGAATGAATAGTGAGTAAGCATATAACCTATCATAGAGGTGGAGGCTGGTGACATATAACAAGTGTTAAGGTATTAAAAAAAGAAGAGCCTTCCAACCACTAGGGTGTGTTATATAGTCAGCTGAGGATCTGAACAAAAGTAACACCGTCTAGTGTTCTGAAGAGCTTGTCCAACTGTTGCTACAGCATATGATTTTGCTCAGTTCTACTATTTTTAGACTTCCAAACAGTCTGCTGTGATTGGCTTGTACCTAAGAAGCTTTGACCTGCTATTACTACTACTACTACTACTACTACTACTACTACTGAGGGACTGAGGGACTTTGCTCACTCCTGAAACTACTTTGTGCTCTTTTTAAGGAGAAGTCTGCTATCCGCATGAGCCAAGCAGCTGAAAACGTGTAGAGAAACAAGAAAAAAGAAGTTGCATACGATGGCTCAAACACTGGTATGATGTAAATAAAAATTGGTACTTTATTGAAACATGGTTAAACAGGTATATGCAAAATTGAGTAAAACAATACAATTCCAGAGATGAAGAATGCTCAAGGACCCTGGATCAGAACAATGCAAAAATGGTCCGTCCTCTTGTGGAACGCTGGTTTGACCTCAAAGGCTCCACCCACCACCCAACCAAGGCCACCGCCACCTATAGCAAACCCACCACCCCAACCCCTCTACCCAACTCCACAGGCCAGATAGTGGCTGCTGAAGGTCCCAGTGAAAGATCTTGATTGAAGACTCACGGGGAAGTGGAGACCATCAAGGGTATACAGGGTATATCAAGGGGCTGAGAAAGTGCTGTGTGCGAATACTTGTAAAGCTTCAGTAGGTTTGGTATATAGTCCTGCAGCTGAGATCCCACCTAATGGGATCAATTAGTTAAAGGGTTCAATTTCTCCAAAGCAGCCGGATCTGGTAATTGAAAGGCACAATTCCATATGATAAGTCCTCTACCGGCACCTGGGTGGGTCAAAATGGACAGGCCAATGGCAGAGGAGATAGTGCATGATAGTCCAGCAGTATAGTAGATAGCAAGCAAGCATAAGGCAAAGCGGTGTGTAAGCCTCCTCAACTCAATTCATCTCATCCCTGGGTCACAGGTATGGGGGTGCAGAATCCCACCCTAGTTTATGGGCAAATGGCAATTTCCACAAGAAATGCTTCATAGGAGAGCAAATAGCCCAATATAAATGTGCTGAGTGCAGATTGTCCCTTCGGACCCAGATGGGAGACAGGGAAGAGGCTTACCAGACAGATGCAGGCATAATAAAGCAGGGTGCTGCAGTGGATTCAAACATGCACATAGATCAGCCAGCAGATAGCAGCGTGTCACTTATGGGTCAAAACTCACATGCCAAGATGGTTGACAGTCCATGGAGCCCCAGGTGGTGCAAGCCAAAGGTGCCAGGTAACGATGTTGAGGATTTCGAAGGTGCTGACCAGATCAAAAGGAGAGAGCCGTGATCACTTGTAAGTGGCGTCGCTAATCCAGCTTCAGCTGTGAGGATTAGTGGCTGCGGCGTCAAGGTGTGGGTGGTGGGCGGAGCCGGAGGCGTAACCGCGTGTGACGTCAACACGTTTCACGTGACGCAGCACGCTTCTTCAGGACGTGACAAGCAAAACATAGCCTTTAAACACTTACGAGTGGGTGGATCTGCTCTCTGCACAGGCTATGTACAGCACAGTGATGACGTCACTGCTACTTTTACAAGGCAAAAACTGGGTTTGAAAAAGCTTTTGCTGCTCAAAAAGTGGATTTACAGTAAATCTTTTATCGCCATGGAGGAATATATTTGAACAAAAGTTGTTGGTTGTGCCCAGAGTTTAGTTTTAAATATTCATCAAACAACTTGTCAGCATGCTCAGCAGAACCTGGCAGAGAAACTCTGTGCTTAGGAACACTCAATAAAGATACACAGGCTGCCTGCAGCTGACTGCTACCTACATATTACGGGAAAATAACAAAAAAGGAATTGGGAAAATACTAAATTCCTACATTACAAACACAACCTGTTCCTGCCCCTGTGACCCTCTTAAAACCAATCTCGACTTTCAGTTTGACAATCACATATTACTTCTACTCTCATTTGCAACTTCAGGGGCAAAAAGCTGAAAAGTTTTGCCTTTATTTAAACTAATGATTGAGAATGATTTTCATGCTTACGGAATGATAGATCAAATATTCATGAGCTGTCTGGTAGCTGGTGTCTGGAAAGTCTTCTGTGTAAGTATGCACATACTAATGGGGATTCACAGCTCCATCCTCTGCTGCAGTTTAATGGCTCGGCTGTGCACTTATTAATACATAGTTAGGTCTTATGTGTTATCTGATATTATGTAGAACAAGGCTGAGCTGGTGTAACTAGTCTAATGAATAAAAATTATTATTATTTTTGCTATAAATCTTAAACTGTTTTAGTTGATACCGTGTATTAAAGTGAACCTGTAATGTGTTTTTAGGGAATACAGTGAACTATTTAAAACGTTTTGACCAAATTATAATTTTTTATGTTCACGCATTTGCTTGTTTTTCGCTCATAAATACACTTTAAAGCCTAATTCCAGGTTTGTGTTCCTTTACATTTTTTGTTTGGGCCAAGCTGGCCCAATCCAGAGATGTATAGTAACTAAGTAGAACTACTTCACTACTGTACTTAAGTACCGAAAGGCGGTATCTGTTCTTTCCTAGAGTAGAATTTTTTGCTCCTACTTCCACTTTTACTTCACTACATTTTTTCGATGATTTCAATACTTCTACTCCAATATTTTTTTTTTGTGCTGCATAGTTACTCGTTACAATTATAAAAATTACCACTGCCAGAACAGTGGATGGCAGGTTTCATGAAGCTCAAAACGTGTATTATCAGCGCATACAAAAATAAATGCTACTGTATGTATAAATAAAAGCTGCATTTGAAATAATAAATAAACAATATGATGTTCAAACTTTTGACTTCTTTCTTTAATGACTACATAAAACAGTACTTGTACTTTTACTTTCAGTACTTGAGTAGCAAAATTTTTTTAAAAAAACTACTTGCAATACTTAAGTACAAAAAATGTTGAATACTTTAGTACTTCTACTCAAGTCACTTTTTGATCGAGCACTTGTACTTTTACTCAAGTATGGGTTTCGAGTACTTTATACAACTCTGGCCCAATCAAACTAAAATCTTTACTAATAGATGTACCCGCTGTCAGCAGTTTATAAACTGTATGTAACATCAACTACATACAATACACAGCGTTATGTGGTACAAGGACTTCCAGTCCCATTCCTGGAACAAAATCAAGTCACTCTGAGCACTGTTCAGCCATTCACAGGAAGCTTTGTATTTTTATGAATGAATACAAGGCTTCCTCTGATTGGCTAAGGTATAGATTGTGATGTCATTTGCCTCTCCACCTAGGTTTATACAGCACTGACAACGGGCAAATCTCTTAGTAATAGAAATAATTTGTTTGGGCCAGCTTGGTCCGAACAAACTATGTAAAATAACACAAAACCTGGAGATAGACTTTAAAGGATAAATGTACAATACTTGGCCTGGTTTAAATAGGACCCTCATAAATTGCAAAAAATTATATAATCTGTCATGTGTAATAACAAATCAGCTTGTATATAGGACTGCATGTTGGGTGATTTAAAGTGGAATTAAACCCAAATGCAAACATTTATTATATTGCAGGTTTCCAATGTAATGGTTGCATTTGGTATTCTTTTTTTGGCTTTCTATCATTTATTTTGACCTGGTGATCTAGCCAGTAAGTCTGTTGTTTTTCAACAGAACAAGTGGAGCTGCAGATATAGTAGTTCGAGGATTGAGACAAACCATTTATCACTGACAGGTGGCGCTTACAGTGATGAGTTTTTATTTATTTATGTAAAACATTTATCCCAAAATGTAAAAAAAGCTGTTTGCTGTAACTGTTTATAAAGTGTTATCTGACGTTTGGCTTCAATTTCTTAGTGTATTTAAATCTGCTAGTACATCTAACATTCCCCTTACCCCAGATTAACAATTCTGCTGTCCAAAGATATCCCTGTGCTTCTTAGTCCAGAGTGGGGGCACTATTATACAGCAGGTGTGTTACTGGGAAGATCAGCAGGTAAAAAACGGACGGGAAAAGTAAAAAAAAAAGAAAACAAATGCAGTCACTCCATCTAAGGACTGATCTAAAGACTGGCAAACTGCAATATATTACATTTTTAGTTTTGGGTTCAATAAAACTTTAAAGCACAAATCTCACCCCCTCCATCACTGCCAGGGCACCTACTTAGGGTTTACCCTTGGCCTGTTCCAATTTAAAGCGCTTGCAAACTGCTTGGTGCCTTTTTTTTTTTTTTTCTCTGACCTGCAAGGTAAAGCCATATTGTGCTAATATGCAAAAAGTTTATAAAAGATACACAAATACAAACATTTTTCAATTCTTATTTTTATAATGAAAATTTAAACAAAAACGTTCATCATTCAATAATAAAAAGTCCATCCAAGTGCTAGGAAAAGTGCTCAGTGCTTGAAAAACTCAAAAAGAGAGGTACTTTTTTAAACCGAGAGGCCTCTTACCAGAGAGGTATGATCTCACAGTAAGGAGATCAGTATAGCTTTGTGTATTCCACCTAAGAGAGAGACGACGCTCTCACCATCGGATCTCTCCGAAGCTTGGCATGTTTTTTTCTGACTGGTATACCAATGTAAGTAGAAATTACTATCCCACTGACACCAGAGAAGGAAATGTAAGCATGTGCTGTTGGGGGGTTTATTGCTTTGAATGTTATGAGAATGCCTTTAAAGCTCCATTTCATGCACAATATGAATAATATAGTCGTGGAGCTTAGATTTTAAGGCAATTTGTATATTTTTACATGGCTTCTCTACAGCATACTGTTTACCCCAAGACAGTGGCTAAGTGGTTAGCACTCTTGCCTGATAGCACACTAGGGTTGTTGGTTTGAATCCCAACTATTGCACTACCTGCACAGAGTTTGCATGTTCTCCCTGTGCCTGCATGGGTTTCCTCCCACACTCCAAAGACATGCTGATAGGTTAAGTGGCTCCTGTCTAAATTGTTCCTACTGTAACAATGCTCATTGTAACTGAAATGTGCAGGTTTACTAATGCATTATCATAGTTAATCTTTATTGCAAGAAGTTCTTTTTTTCTGCCACAAGATGGAGCTTTATCAACTTGGATTAATCGTTAGTTAAGAGGATTGCATTTTGGGAGTTCCAGCCAGAAAGAACTCCAATGTTAAACCAACCCAAAAGGACTTCAAAGACCAGCCTGCTGTTGTGTGGGAGAGGTTATATAAATTAGAAACCTGGGAAGCCAGAGGGGAGTCTGGGAAAGGAGACTGGTGTGGAAGGAGGTGCAGGCCCTGTCTGGGAGAGAGAACGGGAGAAAGTTCAAGGAGAAGACTGTGCTTTACAGTAGAGACAGTGCCTGTCAGTTTTGGAGAACTGGTGAAGCTACTGCCATCTGCCAAGACAAGTCTGCCTACATCTCACTGTGTGCGGGAGCCAGCGATCATCCTGAGGCCTAGCGTTGGAGACCCAGACCTGCTGATTTCTGCTGTGATGCTGCTGAACCTATCGAAAGGCTGTTTGCAGTATTCAGGCAGCAGTACCTCTGTGATACAGCGAGGTACATCTGGAATAGTTTCATCTCAAAGGGGGCCCCCGTTCATCACCGAAGGAGACCTGCTGCTACAAATACTGTGCTGTTGGTGAGTGAAATATTAATCCTTTGTGTCACACTGACTGACTCTGTAGTGAAATTCATTGTAAGACAAACCACACTATCCCTCTAAAAGGCACCACTAACTATCCTTTGATGTTCTGCAACAATCTTGCTGTTTAGAATTGTAACCCTGAACATCCGGGATACATCTCATAATATACTCCTGATAAATAACCCCTTGCTGGACATTTTGCCACTCAGTACCCTTGGGAACTCAGTGTTCTTCAATAATTTCTTTATTACATAAAACATTTTCTTTATTTCTTAAACTTCTTCAAGAGCTCCAACGTGGCTGGTCGAAGATTTACTTTGAAGACTGCATTAGAGCGCTTGTTACCCTGTTTAGTCAAAAGTCTATAGTTATTTTACCGTTATTGCATCCTAGTCTCCTCACTGTAAGTGATTCTAGGCGACTTAGTCTTTGTTCTATTGATACCAAATTCACCGTCGCCTTAACAGATTTCCTGTCATTTTTGACTACTCATATTCCTATTATAACTTTTTATCATACTCCAAGGTCTCGAGGCTCATTTCAGGGTGACCCTGAGGCATTTACCAAACCTTGTCAATTTGTGTCTGTTGATGGGTATACCCAAGGTGTCAGAGGTACAGAGTTCTTTGTAGAGATCAAGGTAAGAACAGAGGACCCAATCCAACCAGTGGCTCCTGTGGGGGTAGCGCTACATGTGGGGGCTCTTCCAGGATATCCTCTGTTCTCTCAGTTAGACCCAAAGACAACGAGCCAAAGACAATCAACATAGATGCTGCTGCTGCAGCTTGGTGGTGTGAGGAGGAAAATTGCCGCCTGAAGCTAAGTGTGGTGGCAGAGATCCCCAGGACTGCATGGATGGAAGTGCAGATCCAACAAGCACTGGAACCTTTAGCCCCTGGGAGGAAGGTGTCCGTATTGGATCTAAAGATGAGTCAGGACACTTCCCACACTCAAGTGTTATTGAATTGGAGGAGCGCACGATTAGTGGGCCCCTCGCCAGTAATCTCTATTCAAGTTGAAGGAATATCTACAAAAGCTCTGTAAGATACGGGCACCTAAGTGACACTGCTGTATCAATACTTTTATGATAAATGCCTGAAGCACATAATGCTCAATAAAAGCTAGGAGAACTAGAGATTTGGTGATTTGGGACACAGAAGGTCCCTTATAAAGGATACATCCCCGTGAAGCTTACCTTCGGCTCTCCAGTGATGTAGAAATCTGAGACCTTTGACACTAGCAATTGTGTGCCTTTGCTCCCCCGGGTCTCGACAGAGTTCCCTACTAATAGGGATGAATACCCATCTGGTATGGAGGCTTCTTACTCCTATAGCCATGAAGAAAAATGTGCAAGTTGAGAGCATTCATCCTCAGTTGCAACAAGCCAGTGTGTTCTGCCAGAGCAGAAGACCCCTGATGTGGAAGTTGGGAGGTGTGGAAGCTCGGCTCTGAAGAGAGAGTATTGCAACCTGGTGAAATCACCTGTTTGAGAGCCACTGTTAAGCTGACCTAGGAACGGCCTGGACCCTTCGTTGTCCTTAAAACCATTTCTCAAGGAAAAAATGCTGGGGTTGAGGTGATTCCCTAAATAATCTCGACCAAGGCTCTGAATCTAATTTGTGGGAGGATACCTATCAGCGTGAGGAATATCACTGAATCCCCAATCAGACTGAAACCCCGGATGCTACTCGGGCAGGTGAATGCAGCAAACCCAGTGGGAACAGCCGGTACAGTGGGGGGGGAGACTCAAGAGAACTGGGTGAAGATGAATTTTTCCCTCATGACTCCCCACTGTCCACAGAATGGAAGGAGAGGCTTAAGGAGAGACTCTTGCAATGGAAGAAGCTGTTTTCAAAGAGTGACTATGATGTGGGCTGTTCTAAGAGCACTCAACATAGAATTAGACTCAGCGAAGATAAACCCTTCAGGGAGAGAGCCCGAAGAATTCCTTTGAGTGACTTGGAGGATCTTTGAGAACAACTGGCCGAGTTGAAGTGGACAGGTGTTATTAGAGAGTCTCGTAGTCCCTTTGCCTCCCCTATAGTTGTAGTGAGGAAGAAAAATTAAACCCTCCGCATGTATATCGGCTATCGTACCCTCAATCGGAGGACGATCCCAGATCAATACACCACTCCACAAATTAAAGATGCCCTTCAAAGTCTGTCAGGAGCTAAATGGTTCAGTGTGCTAGACCTGAAGAGTGTGTATTACCAAATACCTATGCACCCCAAAGATCGGGAAAAGACCGCCTTAATTTGCCCTCTGCGGTTTTTCAAACTCAATAGGATGCCACAGGGTCTGTCAGGAGCTCCAGCCACCTTCCAGCGTTTGATGGAGCGTACAGTGGGAGACATGAACTTGATCAAGGTTTTAGTGTATTTAGACGATATCATCATATTTGGGAGAACTCTGGAAGAATAGGAAGAGTGACTCGAGAAGGTGTTGCGGAGGCTGCATGGGGGGGGGGGGGGGTTTGAAATTATTACTTGAAAAATGCCAGTTTTACCAATCCTTTGTCAAGTACGTGGGACATGTTGTCTCCACTGAATGAGTGGCTACCAACCCCAAGAAGATTGAGGGTGTTGCCACTTGGCCCAGACCCAGACATGTTACTGAACTTCCTGGGGTTTTGTTCCTACTATCGAAGATTTGTAGTGGTATTAGCTAAAGTCGCTTCTCCTCTCACTGAATTACTGAAGGACAATGAGGGAGACACAGAGATGCCCAATTCAAAACCCAATATGGGTCCTCGTAGGCCTCGGGAAAGAGTGTCTAACCAACACACCAGTGTTAGCATATACTGACCCCTCAAAGCACTATAAACTACATGTAGACACCAGCAGAGATAGGCAAGGAGAGGTATTATACCAAGAGTATGGTGGGCACCTACAACTTATCACTTTTGTGAGTATAAGTCTAACTCCAGCTGAAAGAAACTATCCTACCCACAAATGGGAGTTTCTGGCTTAGAAGCGCGCTGTCGTAGATAAGCTGAAAGACTATCTATATGGAGCAGAATTCGTGGTGAATACTGACAACAACCTGCTGACCTATGCCCTCACCACTGCTAGGTGGGATGCTACCGGACATCAATGGCTGGCTGCCCTATCTGAATTTGATTCAGCCTGAAGTACTGCCCAGGGGTCGGCAATAAAGACGCAGATGCTCTCTCCAGGAGACCTTATCGTACTGAGGAAGCTGAGCAAGAATGGACCCAGCTCTCCCCTGAAGAGGTGCAGGCTTTAAGTTAGGGCATTGTGCATCAAGCAAAGGGTGCAGTGGGTGCCAAAGTAGTGGGAGTTGCAGTCCCAGGGTCTCGAGTCTCATTTCAGGGTGACCCCGAGGCATTTACCAAACCTTGTCAATTTGTGTCTGTTAATTTGTTTCTATAGAAACAGTAGTATTTTCTGCCTTACTTTGGCTTGGTCCAGGGGAGGGCTGGCAACCTTAGGCCTGGGGGGCAAGTTCAGTCAAGCGGCCCATTGAACCATCGAATCAGCTCACCATCCATGCCCACCTAGTTTTATAATGGATATTGCTGTTATGAAGCAAGACAAACATGATCCAATTTGGTAACATAAGTTAATGTTCATAGCAACAAAGGAGGTTTAACAAAAATACATGACATCACGCCAGTAGGAAGCTCCTGTAGCACGCAGATCACTCTGCCTAACAGGGAAATGACTGCGTTAGTATTGTGCCGGCCAGGGCAGGAGCATACTCTGCACACTCATATCGCTCCGCTGCGGTTCTGCAAATATAACATTGGGTAGCGGCAACCGGCAGCTGTATACAGTGTCTGGCCCCTACATTAATCCAGCCCTGAGTTTGGCCTTTTTACCTGGCATTAGAGCGGCCCAGGGGGCAATTGCCCCCCTGCCCCCCTTCCCAGTCCTCCCCTGGCTTGGTCCAATCTTGAGCCCTCGGCAAAGGTTTACTTCTTGGCCCTGCCATGGAGTTCAGGCATTTCTGATCATCATGGTACATTGGTTTCTGTCATCATATTTCCGTGTTGCTTTGAATAGATGGCAGCAGATTTTCTATCCTAATAAACAGGTACTCTACACTCACCAGCCATCACTGAGAGGCTTAAATAAAATTTCATGAAGTTATAATAATCTGAGGTCCATTACCTGTCAAACCTATCTTTGTGACTGACAGTCTTAATAATATTATTCACTGCAGGCCGGTCCTTTCACCCTTGAAGAATTTGATATTACATTCCTGGAGTTTAATTAGATTAAGGCTTTTTCTACTGACTTGCTCACACCTAGCACCCAAGAGAGCCCCTTCTCCTGCAATTACTAAGCTGGCTTCTGACATTATTATCATAATGAAGATATTCACCATCATTTACTATTTTTGTTACTTTTGTAGCACCCTCTTAGGTAGGTGCTAGGCAGGGAAAGTATAGTTGCTTTGTCTGCTTATCAGGGGAGCCTGATTAGTAGTTATGCCTGTTGCATGTGTCCAGGGTGTGATTCATCTGGACTGAGGGAGTGTCCCCACTGTATCCAATAGGGGAGCCTGTTGGACAGTGGAGGAAACCCAGACAGTTACACACAGGCTTTTGTAACCATCTCAGTGGGTTGTCACAAACAGTGGTGCATCCTGGAATACGTTATAAAAGCCAGGGGCACGTGTGACAGGGTGTCTTTGGGCGGGAAGCCAGGTCCCAGGAGGAGGGTGATGGCTGTCTCTCCTCCTGTTTGCTGTGGATGGTGGTCACAGACAGTCGGCCTAGTGGACCAGAAAGTGTGGCTGAACCCAGAGGTCCAGTGGAAGCTGACTGTGGAGGTGAAAGCAGAGCAACTCTGGAAAAACAGTGTCCATGAGTACAGGGAAGCTTGCCAAGGGGTCTGCCCAGGAAGGGGACCACTCCAGTGGCTAGAGTCAGCGGATAGGTGTCAGCACATAGGCAGTGAGAGTAAAGGGGGTGCCAAGTTATTAACCCTGAAGAGAGCATTCAAGCGGGAACAGTAATCTTATCTTCACCTCAGTGGCAAGGTGAAGCAGCAGCCTTGCCGCATTCTACAGTCAGTTGTCCTCAGAATTGTGCAAAGTTATTAGTTGGAGTATCCCACTCATGCCTTCTCCTATCCCAGT
This sequence comes from Pelophylax lessonae, assembly GCF_965119305.1. Lineage (NCBI taxonomy): Eukaryota > Metazoa > Chordata > Amphibia > Anura > Ranidae > Pelophylax > Pelophylax lessonae. Next base: position 482,439,308 of record NC_138772.1, on the reverse strand, counting down.
TCTAAAAAAAACACAAAAACCACATCCCCTGGGCTGATCATTGACTGAGCCAAGAACTTTTAATGCCGTTTATCTACTGTCAGTTGCTAATGGTAACCCAGGGGACCCTAGAAGTGTAATTCTCAGCAGTCCTCTAGGGGGCAGTGCTACACTTTAAAGTGGAACAATGGATAAACTCAGAAATGACTCATATGATGTTGTCTTTCATTAACAGCAGCCTTTATTTTTTACAAAGTCCCTCAAAGTAACATATTTGTATTACCTATTTATTCTGCAAGTAAATCTGGTGTTTTTTAACCTACTGTAAAGCAGAACTAAAGTCTGCGATACTTACTTCTCCTCTAACGGTCGACATCGCTGGCTGGCGCCGACATCCTCTACCCTGTTATTTCCAGGTGTCGGGCTGTGGCAAGCTTAATTGGCCAGTGCAGAATGTCATCACCCTGCCATCCCAGCACTCAGAATCTGTACTGGAATGAAAACTGAGCTGCACTTGTACTCAGTGTATATTCGACTACAAGCAGGCATGTAGGTTTATTTTATCACAGCATGAAATAAAATACACTATATTACTCAAAGGTTTGGGATGCCTGCCTTTGCACGTACATGAACTTTAATGGCATCCTAATCTTAGTCCTAGTTCAATATTGAGCTGGCCCACCCAGCTATAACAGCTTCAACTCTTCTGGGAAGGCTGTCCACAAGGTTTAGGAGTGTGTCTATGGGAATGTTTGACCATTCTTCCAGAAGCGCATTTGTGACATCAGGCATTGATGTTAGAGAGAAGGCCTGGCTCGCAGCCTACACTCTAATTCATCCCAAAGGTGTTTTATCATGTTGTAGGCCAATCAAGTTCCTCCACCCCAAACTCACTCATCCATGTCTTTATGGACCTTGCTTTGTGCACTGGTCCCATTCACTTAGTGGAGGGGGGATTATGGTGTGGGGTTGTTTTACAGGGGTTGGGCTTGGCCTTTTAGTTCCAGTCAAGGGAACTCTTAAGGTGTCAGCATACCAAGACATTTTGCACAATCTCATGTTCCCAACTTTGTGGGAAAAGTTTGGGAATGGCTCCTTATTGTTCTAACATGACTGTGCACCAGTGCATAAAGCAAGGTCCATAAAGGCATAGATGAGTGAATTTGGGGTGAAGGACTGGCCTGCACAGAGTCCTGACCTCAACCTGATAGAGCATCTTTGGGATGAATTAGAGTGGAGAGAGTGTGCCAGGCCTTCTCGTCCTCATGAGTGCCTGACCTCACAAATGCTCTTCTGCAAGAATGGTCAAACATTCCCATAGACACATTCCTAAACCTTGTGGACAGCTTTCCCAGAAGAGTTGAAGCTTTTATAGCTGCAAAGGGTGGGCCAGCTCAATATTGAACCCTATGGACTAAAACTGGGATCCATTAAAGTTCTTGTGCGTGTAAAGGCAGGTGACCCAATACTTTTGGTAATATAGTGTATGTCTTTTTTGCAATAAAGAGCCTGCCTGCTCCCAGTCTTTGATCCTGCTTAAATGGAGCAAACTGTCCAGCAAAGTGTCAGTTAGAGGGTTGGGTGAAACCTTATGTAGCACTGCCCCCTTGAGGACTGCTGGATAACACACTTTTGGGTCCCCCTAGATTACCGTTAGCAACACCAGTATTCACAGATTAACACTTTACTTCTTTGGCTTAGTCAATGATCAATCTAGGGGTATTTAGTTGTTTTTGCTGTTTTATTTTAAATAGGGATGGGAGAAGGAAAGAGTGGGATGCTCCAAATTAAACTATTCACAATGGATGATGACTCCTGTCTTGAAATGCAGCCAAGCTGCAGATTCACCCTGCCAATAGATGAATTTAGGTCAAGTGTCTGTTCAGAGGACTTAGTTGGATAGATTATCTTTAGGATACCTGCCTAGTATCCCCTTTCGCTCCACAGACTGACACCCATCCTCTAACTATCCTACACCAGGGTGGCCCCCCTCAGGTCAGGCCCCTAGACACGATCCCTTGTACTCACGGTTCTATTTTTCAAGGGTCTCCAGTGTCTCTACCCCTCCAGACAGTTCTCCTGGACCTCTGGGTTCAGTTCCTTTCCTCTGGTCCCCAGGCCGACTGCCTGTGACCGCGTGCCACTGCTGCAGAGGCGGAGGCAGCCGCGGGACTCTGCTCACCAGCCAAAGACCCCGCAGCACATGTGGCTCCTGGCATTTCTACAGTACCCAATAATGCACCGGGACAGCCAGTGTCTGCCAACTCACTGGGACTGTATCAAAGCCTTTGTATCCATTGGTCAGGTTTTCCTCCCACTGTCCAACATGCCTCCCTATTAGACCTGTGTGAAACACTATCTAGACCCATTAAATCACACACTGAGCACACAGAGCAGACCTAACTCACAGATCCTGCTCTCTGGTAGACCGAAAGCAATATATATTTTCTCTGCTGCTCCTCTGATAGTCAGACAAAGCCAAAAACTATCCTCTCTCACTAGCCTTTACCTAGGAGGGTGCTACACTTATAACACTGACAAGGGTGCTTGCAACAGTCAGCTTAAATGTATTTTATTATTCCAAAAAGAAAAAAGTTGTTGCTGTATAGATAAGTTTAGACTTGCATCTAAACTGCGGCACCTCCATACCTGTAAAAATAAAAAAAACTGCCACACCTGTGAAAAGTGATTTGCATTCGGATCATTTTCAGAGGCATTTGACAGGCAGTGGGGAGGCACTTTGACTCCTCCTCACCATCTGGTTTAACCTGTAAATGCTAAACCAAAGCGCCACTACTGTGTCTTCTTCGCTTGGGTCACGTTTAGTGGTAGTAGCACCTGCCAAACATATCAGGAACAGTATCTCTTACATGGCATGTGAACACCCCTGTCTACTGCCTTTTCCAGCCTAAGAGGTCGCCTGGAGAATGGGCACTAAAAACACAGCTAAACTGCACATTTTTAATGCCCCTAAACTGCAAGTCTAAACCAGCTCTAACAACTTGGGTCCTAGTGTTCTGGGAGCACACAGTGAGTTTAATGCATATGTACAGCAGCTGTGCAATAGAGCCCACTTTTCTTATAGCCCAAATCATGAGGGCAAGCTAATGCAAAATGATACCCCCAATAAATACAGTGAAGTGAGTGAGCATAGCTACCCAGAGACAGAAAATGTGATATCTGCAAGGTCAGCACGTGAAAATAAATAAAAAAAAAAAAAAAAAAAATGCAGGCAAAACATCTAGTGACTGGTAAACTGCGATTTATAACAATTTTTTTTTTGTTTCAATGTCCTTTGAAATTGTATTTAAAGTTACAGTATAACTTAGAGCAGGGGTCAGCAGCCTTTTTCCACTTAAGGGCCCGATTCAATGTATGTGAATGCATGGAAGACCGCATTCACCTGCTAATAAATGAAGATAACATTACACAGCCCCCGCACCTTTGGCCCCCTGTACATTACACAGCCCCCTGAACCTCTGGACCCCTTTACATTACACAGCCCCGCACCTCTGAACCTCTTTACATTACACAGCACCGCACCTCTGGACCCCTTTACATTACACAGCCCCCCTGCACATCACACAGCCCCCCTACCTAGCCTACTGCATATTACACAGCCCCCCTACCCAGCCCCCCGCAGCATATTACCCAACCCCCCCCCCCCCACCCCAGCAGCTACTTAAGCTACTACTTAAGCCACTTTTTTATGTTTACACAAAGTCCCTGTTTGCTAATGACAAGTGTCCAGTGCCTGTGCTTTAATAATAAATATATACCCGATTTCCGATCGCCACCCGGCGCTCACGTGACCAGCTCACTCTCTCCTCCTCCCTTCCCTGCTGACATCAGTGGGGGGCTCTCAGCCCCTCCCACTCTAGCTGTCAGATCGGAAGAGGGGAAATCAGGTATATAGTGGCTTTTATTAATAAAGCACAGGCACTGGGACACTTGTCATTAGCAAGCAGGGACTTTGAGTAAACATAACAAAGTGACTTAACAACCACTTTAAAATGTGCGCAGGTTGGGTGAACGTAAATTCATCACACGCACTGACGGGTCAGACATTTAGCGGTGGCCCATAGGCCGTAAGTTGCTGACCCCTGACTTAGAGTGAAGAAATTAGCTCTTAGTTGTCACCAGAACAAGTGTTTCTCCTCTATTTTGTTCTGGTGATAACCAGGGGCGGATCCAGAGTCTAGTCTCAGGAGAGACGCTGCCAGAATAAAAGGTGTTGCTTACAGAACTGTATTTATTGTATAATACAATCCTAAAAATAAAAAGTAAAATAAATAGGAAAAAATTTTTTTTTTAAAGTGCCCAGTTCTTCCGAGCTCATGTGTTGAAGCGAACGCATACGCAAGTCGCACCCACATATGTAAACAGTGTTCAAACCACACATGTGAGGTATCCTCGTTAGATAGGGCCAGGGACTATTCATAGGATTCAGATATATTGGGCAGACTAGATGGGCCAAATGGTTCTTATCTGCCGACACATTCTATGTTTCTATGTTTCTATGTTAGAGCGAGAGCAATAATTATAGCACTCTGGAGATTTTAAAGTACCAATGTTTGTCGCCATTCCACAAGCGTGTGCAATTATGAAGCATGACACGTAGGGTATCAATGTACTCTGCATAAAATTATCTTTCACATTATACAAAAAAATTGGGCTAACTTTACTGTTTTGTTATTTTCTAATTCACAAAAGTGTATTTTTTCCAAACAAAATTACGTTTGTAAGACCGCTGCGCAAATACGGTGTGACATAAAGTATTGCAACAATCTCCATTTTATTCTCTAGGGTCTCTGCTAAAAAAATGATATAATGTTTGGGGGTTCTAAGTAATATTCTAACAAAAAATACAGATTTTTACCTTGTAAACAACATGTGTCAGGATTAGGCCTGGTCCCTAAGTGGTTAAAGCGGAGTTCCGGCCTCAAAAACGATTTTGGGCCATCCGCTTGCTGACATTCACCTGAAAAACAATGGATAGTCCCGATTTTTCTTTTTCTTTACTTACCTTGTTATTGAAGAAAATATACTCACCTTTCTTCCACTTCCACACTCTGCGCCCGCTGCCCGCGCCATGACTTCCTGCTTGCATTGACTCCTGGGAGCTGAACGTCATCGCTCCCAGGAATCAATGCGCATGCCCAGAAGCTGTGCAGGGATGACGCGTCTGCCCCGGAACTCACAAGCGGGGTCGGTGCAGGGCATTGTGGGACCGAAGAGGACACGGAAGAGGACACCAAAGAGGACGCTCTGGCTTCAGCTGCCCACACCTGAGATGGCAGCACTGGACAAGACATTTTCAAGGTATTTTGTAAAGCATTTCTTCTAAAAGGTAAGTGCAACCTGGGACAGTTCAGAGGCTATACATTATGAAATGTACTAGCCCTGACTGTCTCGGGGGTATTTTTATTGAAAAAAAGTTTCCGAGGCCGTAACTCCGCTTTAAGATTGAACTAGACAATAATGTCAATACTAATAGGGCAGCACTTTTTTTTTCATAAATAATGGCATCAATACCTGATTGTATTCCGTAATTTTAGACAGTCACTTATTATTGTACTCACTTTTATAGTTCATACTTTGGTGTTCTATCGGTGGGGGGAGGGGCTCCCATGGAGAAGCAATAGAGATGAGCAGGCAGCCAGCATCACACAGCCAGGTGCTTCATGCCTTTATTTTGTCTTCACCCCACGCTGGAGAAGCTGGAGGAAGGAGGTGGGTGGAGCCAACACTCACACTAGGCGCACGGTGGAGGAGGAAGAAGGCTCCGCTCTGAATGCTGGGGCCTCGCTCTCCACCTCTTTGGCTCAGACCGTTGGACATCATGACATCACTGGTTACTAGACACCAGGCGGCGATAGCAACCAGTGCGGTGGAAAGTAGAGGCCAAGCCAGCAGTGCAGCGGTACCACAACAACAACAAAGTCTCTCTCAGCACCGCTGCTGGATTGCTGCCGATTCTGGATATGGGAGAAAGACTTAAGACTGGGAGTCAGTAATATTTTCGGAGGGGGGGGGCAACGGGGAAATGCCCCCCCCCCCCCTGGATGCGCCCCTGGTGACAACTGTATCTGTAATGGTTGCCAGAGTAAAAAGAATAGGTGAACCTTCCCAGCAGGAACGTGGAAAGCAATTAAAAACCCCTCATTACTCCAAAGCTAAAATCAAAAAAAGATTTTTGCTTTAGAAACACTTTATTATTTCACAACATCATAAATTTATGAAGGTGGCTTTATAATTTTTCCAATTTTATTGACATGCAGTGTAAAATAATTAGCACAGTAAGGGTTACTGCAACCATACAAGGTTTTAGTTAATTCCTCATTATGTGAAGACTTTGCACTTTCGTTTACAGGATAAATACTTTATTTCCATAATGAATTGAAAATAAATCCCACGCCTTTAGAAGATTTACTTCTTTAAAACATCAATAATTTTATACAAACATTATGGCAGAATATTTTAAAAGGGTAATTATACAATGTAATCTGAAATTAATTAATCTTTTGAGACTGTAATTAAAGTGTCAAGACCTTCTTTCGTGCTAGAATTATGTCAATGCTGAGCAGGGCTGATTAGTATACAAGACTGCTTTCCATAGCGGGTGAGGCAGGATGAAGATGAGTTACCTCCTTACATCGTTAGGTAATGTTGCTGAAGGCATACCATGACACATGACATAATACACAATATAATGCCTGAGCAAAATTAATTCTGGACCCTCCAAACCATCTCCATTTTGTGGCAAATGAACTCTATATTATATGCAAGCATAGTATTTTAGGGCTGGATTCACACTCTTGCAGTGCATTAACTTATAGGTTATGATTAAGGCTCAGTAGATGTGAAACACACCAACCCTGTTCTCTGTGTATTGTGCTGTTGTCCTCTTTTTTTTTTCTCTCAAAAGGCCTTTTATATGAAGGTTGGAATAAAGTGTTAACCATGGCTCCAAGTTATTTGAATTTTTACGGGAGTGGGAATGACCCATACCCTTATGTGGGGAGAAGACATGTTTGTTTTCTTATACGGAATGGAAGGAAATCAAAGTGGGTCTGCTTGGTTTAGCCAACAGTATTTGTGTGGTTCTTATCCCCAGATAGTATACGCTCTGTGAACCCCCCGGTGGGATAGGATTGTTCTGGTGCTTGCCATCTATAGGGTTGTTTTTTTTCTCAGTGTTGTTAAGTCATAAACATGGTCAAATTTGTTTCCATTATTAATAGGGCTTGAGAGGTCCCGAGAAGCGGATACAGGTCCTCAGGGAATGCTGGCGGATGCAGGCGGGTATCACATTTTTTCACAAAACACATTTTACTCATACCAGGTGTCGCTCACTGAAGAATATAAGGTAGACTATCTCCTACCACAGCTGTTTGGACAATCCTAAGTCATGTGGGGTTTAGATTGTGTTGGCCAGAGCCCTGCCATGGACATTGGAGGACCAGTTATCTGATCCTCAGGGTAGATATCTCTTTGTACGGGGCAAGATTGGTGAGCAGGCTGTAACGCTTGCCAATGTGTATTTCCAAAATACCTCTCAACTTACTTTTTTTAGAGTGCTTTTTGGTGGAACTTACGCACTTCGCAATGGGGAAGATCAATATGGGTGGAGGTTTCAATATGGCAATGGACCCCCTCCCATTGCATTTCCCCTACCCCTATTTAAGGAGAATACTCAGTGCCTACATGAGGCTCAGCTTGTGGATATATGGTGTCTCCAACTTCATAATGTGTGGGACTATACATACTACTCTCCTGTACATCAATCCTATTCTAGGATGGACTATTTTTTTGTATTTCCCAAGCACTTGAGGAGGATGTGATGGAGAGTGCTATAGAACCAATGATTGTATCAGACCATGCCCCTATTACTTTGTCTCGTTCCGTCTTCTCACATGATCACAATGGATCAGTTTTACTTTATCAACAAGATATCAGGTACTTATTGAACACTGACCTATATTTACGCAGATAGCAACCCTGTGGAATATGACATTTTATTAAAAATGATTTTCTTTTTTTGGGGAAGTTTAAGTTGGTAAGGGGGAGTGGTAAGGTCAAAGGGAAGGGAAGAAAAAAGGAAAGGAAAAAAAGCTAAACTACTGTAGTGGGGCTCTGAAGCGCATTCCCACAAGTGATAATTGTTTATTGTGATATGGCTTTTTGAAAGCCTTGAGCCGAGCAGACTCACAGATCATATGTATTCTCCTTTCTCTTTTTCTTTTCTTTCTACGGGGTATAAATATTATACATTAACCAGTATAAATGTTTTTGAATAATATTGGATAATTATATCTTACATATGGTCTATTAGGATTTAGGGGAAGAGGGGGAAGAGAAGGAATGGAAAGGGAAAGTATATATGACTCTTTGTACCTTTTGGTTCTGTCATTTTTTTTTAAAAAGAGGAAAAAAAAAAGGAAAGGGGAAAAATCATATTAAAGAAACCGTGTTATGCAGGGGGGACAGAGCCTGCGGCGGGTCTCCATGCAAGAGGGTAGTACTGGAGGAGAGAAGTGCGGGGGGAGCCTTACCCGTAGATGTGACAGTGCTGGACTCCATTACATATGGTGTTTTCATACACAGGGCTAAGTGCTAAAGAAATAAGATGTAATTTTATAGGCAGGGTGGAGACCCCCTTTAACACAATTAAAGGCAAATGACAGAGCAAAGGCAACCAACCATTACATTTGGATGACCAGGTAGCTAAGCGTACTTTTTGGCTGTCGCTAGATAAGGTACTTAGTTTATTTTTGTACGCATTTTAAGACCAGGCCTGGGTATGCCCAATAGGCTCTGTTTTGTATTATAATCTTTGAAACTGAATAAAGATTGCATTTTTAAAGAACTAAAGAAGATGACATTTTAACTACAATTCAAGGTGTGCCGTCATTTCTTGTACCTCATTTCTTGTACTATTTACTGCATTATCCAGAACTCCACCCCATGTTGTAGCTGAGCAATAAGTGGGGGACTAGCTTGCAGCAGCACATTTTTCTTTCATTACCATTTCAGCCCCAGAAGGTTTACCCCCTTCAAAACCAGACCATTTTTTGCGATACGGCACTGCGTTATTTTAACTAACAATTGCAGGGTCATGCGACGCTGTACCCAAATAAAATGGATGTCCTTTTTTCCACAAATAGAGCTTTCTTTTGGTCGCATTTGATTACCTCTGTGGGTTTTTTTTTTTTGCAATAGAAACAAAAAAAGACCAACAATTTAAAAAAAAAAAAAAAAAACAATATTTTTTACTTTATACTATAAAATATAACCAATAAAAAAAATGTAAAAAATCAAATTTATTCATCAATTTAGGCCAATATGTATTCTGCTACAGGTTTTTTGATAAAAAAAGAAATCCCAATAGACATATATTAATTGGTTTGCGCAAAAGTTATAGCATCTATATATGGGATATACAGTATCTCACAAAAGTGAGTACACTCCTCACATTTTTGTAAATATTTTATTCTATCTTTTCTTGTGACAACACTGAAGAAATTACACTTTGCTACAATGTAAGTAGTGTGTGTACAGTTTGTATAACAGTGTAAATGTTCTGTCCCCTCAAAATAACTCAACAAACAGCCATTAATGTCTAAACTGCTGGCAACAAAAGTGAGTACACCCCTGAGTGAAAATGTCCAAATTGGGCCCAATTAGCCATTTTCCCTTCCCGGCGTCATGTGACTCGTTAGTGTTACAAGGTCTCAGGTTTGAATGGGGAGCAGGTGTGTTAAATTTGGTGTTATCGCTCTCACTCTCTCATACTGGTCACTGGAAGTTCAACATGGCACCTCATGGCAAAGAAGTCTTTGAGGATATAAAAAAAGAATTGTTGCTCTACATAAAAATGGCATAACCTATAAGAAGATTGCTAAGACCCTGAAACTGAGCTGCAGCAGGGTGGCCAAGATCATACAGCGGTTTAACAGGACAGGTTCCACTCAGAACAGGCCTCGCCATGGTCGATCAAAGAAGTGCACGTGCTCAGCGTCATATTCAGAGGTTGTCTTTGGGAAATAGACGTATGAGTGCTGCCAGCATTGTTGCAGAGGTTGAAAGGGTGGGGGGGACAGCCTGTCAGTGCTCAGACCATATGCCACATACTGCATCCATTTGGTCTGCATAGCTGTCGTCCCAGAAGGAAGCCTCTTCTAAAGATGATGCACAAGAAAGCCCGCAAACGGTTTGCTGAAGACAAGCATACTAAGGACATGGATTACTGGAACCATGTCCTGTGGTCTGATGAGACCAAGATAAACTTATTTGGTTCAGATGGTGTCAAGTGTGTTGCGGCAACCAGGTGAGGAGTACAAAGACAAGTGTGTCTTGCCTACAGTTAAGCATGGTGATGGGAGTGTTATGGTCTGGGGCTGCCAGCACTGGGGAGATACAGTTCATTGAGGGAACAATGAATCCCAACATGTACTGTGACATACTGAAGCAGAGCATGATCCCCTCCCTTCGGAGACTGGGCCTCAGGGCAGAATTCCAACATGATAACGACCCCAAACACACCTCTAAGACGACCACTGCCTTGCTAAAGAAGCAGAGGTAAAGGTGATGGACTGGCCAAGCATGCGTCCAGACCTAAACCCTATTGAGCATCTGTAGGCAGTGCTGTATCTTGGCCTAGGCCAACAAGGCCCAGGCCTAGGGCAGCACTTTGTAGGGGGGCAGCAAAAAATTTGGACTTGTGTTTGCTGCCGCTGATTATTTCACTTATTTGCATAATGACTCTGGACTTTCTATTTATTATACAAATAAGTGACATAATCCTAGGATTACAATCAGTAGCAGCAAACACCAAGAAGCCCAAATATCTTAAAAGAACTGATGGGGCTGCACTGATATGGCAGCTATGATATACTGCACTGATGGGCACTAATATGCTGCACTGATGGGCACTAATGAGTTGGCAATGGTGGGTACTGATAAACTGCACTTATGGGCACTAATGAGGCTGCACTGATGGGCACTAATGAGTTGGCAATTGTGGGTACTGATAAATAGCACTTATGGGCACTAATGAGGCTGCATTGATAAGGCAGCACTGATATGCTGCCCTGATGGGCACAAGGTGGCACTGATGAGCTTCACTGATGGGGCTGCACTGATATGGTGCCCTAATGTGCACTATGTTGCACTGATGGGCACTAATATGCTGCACTAATGGACACTGATGAGGTGGCACTGATAAACTGTACTTGTGGGCACTGATATGATGCACTGATAGGCTGTACTGGTGGCCACTGATGGGCACTGATGAGGCTGTACTGTTATGCTGCACTGATGAGGCTGCACTGATAGGGCAGTAATGAGGCTGCACTAATGAGCACTGATAAGGGGGCACTGATGGGCTCTGATAGACTGTGGTTGTGGTTTACAGATGACAGGGCGGGTCATAAACAGGAAGGGGTGGGGTCTTTACAGGAAGGGATGGATCATATTTCAATTAGGGGGTGCACAAGTTAATCAGGCCTTGGGCAGCACAAAACCTAAATACACCACTGACTGGGAGGAGCCATACAGAACCAGATGGGCAGACACTGAGATTCCCTGCATATACGCTTTATCGTATATATTTTAAGGTGAGCACCCACTCACAAGGGGGTGCACGGTTGCCGTCTGGTCACTCACTATTGGGAAGCACCAGCCACTTTAAGGTGGCCTGATCACTATCTTAGGATTTTTGTTTTGCCGCCAAGTCTCACGGGGACTATTATTATTGGACTTTTTTGTATTTTGCACATTGAATTACTTTGCACTTTTGTATTCATATGTATTTTAATGCATGTTTTAATTTTGCTTTATTTATTTGCGTATTTATATTTTTTGGTACATATTATTTATTACTCACTGCTTGGTAGATAATAATTATTTATCTATTTATTTGCGCAGCACTTTTTATTTAAATTAGATTTACTACACTGGTATGAGAAGTGGAGTGCTTGCAGCAATATATCAACTTATGGTAGGGAGGATGCTCGCGGGATCCTTATTGTTATATTGTATGTCTTGTCGGTGCATCTGCTCCAGTGGTGGTTTTAAACTCCTTCTTCTTTCTAATGTTTTAGGCGAAAGGTCCGCAAAAATCTGTAGATTTTTGTCTTCATATTTCAATGGTGGGGCGCCCCTAAGACTTTTCCATGTTTGTGCCTTTTCCTCATAATGACAAATTATATCTCTTGGAGCGTCCACTCCTATATTTTGTAGCCTTCTAATCCTGTGAACTCTTTCCATCTTTACTGCCTCTGATGTTAATCTGCCTAATAATGGGTTATATATAGTTTTCATTATTTCTGGTAAATCTTCTCTTTGTGATGCTTCTGGAAGTCCTCTGATTATCAAGCTTTTTCATTTTGTCTCAGTTTTCCTGATTCTCTATCTTATAGGCCAAGTCTCTTGGTTCCATTTGTAGTACTTTTATTTCTTCTCTCAATTCCTTTATCCCTCGGGTATGAAGTTCCAGTCTTTTTCCGGTCTCTTCCACTCATGTCAATATCTGGCCTAAATCTCTATGAAGTGTTGCTATATCTGTTTTCAGAGATATTTCAAATTTTGCAAACTTATCTGCCAATTCTCCTTTTTTACGCAACTGAGTTTTTAAGATTTGTTCTTCCATGAGTTCTACTTCCGTGTCACTCTCATTCTCTATTTCTACTCCTGACTGGTTATGTGTACTCTTTTCCACTGCAGTCCTGTTTTGTCCATTTTTATTATTTTCTACTGCCTGTTTTCCCCGTACCCCCTGTTGTTTTTCAGACGTTGTTTTCTCATTATGTCCATCTCGAGTCACACGTTTTTTTATTGTCCCAGGACTTGCACTTATTTTTGGTGATTTTTCTGCCCCACTTCCTTTAACCGGTTTCCCCCTCATCATCTGGTCCACCTGTCAATTTGTTTATGTGTATGAATGGACGTGTCAGTTAGATGTCTTCCCTTCAAGAACAAAACTTGTCTGCAGTGTATAAAGTTCAGCGTACAGAAGTTAAAGGTGACCCACCGCTCTGAATAGAATGGGGTATGCTGCCCGGAGAGGGTGTCCCTCTTCTCCCCCTCCTTCTGCAGCCGCTGCTCCACGCTCTCCACCGTTGAGTGACCTCTCTCCCTCCACCACTCACTGGGATATACCTTGTAGGCTCCCTGGCTTCTCCGACTCAGCTCCCCGCCGGAGCCCCCGAGTCCGGCCCAGCGTGGCGGAGCATTGTCGGGTCCCGCTGAAGGATCCCGAGTCCTCCCGCACTCCTCCAAGCCCGGCATCTCCTGTCAGCAAGCCCCCCTCTCGCTCAGCCTTATGAGCACTGGCGTCTGGCATCCCCTCTGTCCACAGCTGCTCAAAGACCTCTGCCTCGGCTCTCAGCCTCAATAAGTCAGCCCCGGCGCAAGCAACCAGGCGACCTGACAGCAGCTCCAGCAAGGCAGGTTTTCTCTTCCAAGTCGCTTCAGCCATCAGAGGGGTATTACTCCTGGGGAATTTCGGGCAGTCTCCTCATCTACACATACGGGATGGAACCTCCTGGCATTCCTAGCATGAGCTCTGTGCAGGCGCCATCAGCAGGCTCCTCCCCCGATACCAACAAGGATCTCTACCACGTATCTTTAGATAAGACTTTCTAAGCTAGACAATCAGCTAGCCAGAAAATGAAGTTAAAGATATTTAACAATCTATTAATAGGGGAAAAAACATTTTTTTTCTGGAATTCTACGTATAATCCAGAACATGCATAACAAATACAATGCTAGCCCTGTCCGCCAGGCTCACTGTTTCTCTAGAGCAGCTTTCTTCAACCTTTTCAACACAGGGGAACCCTTGAAATAACTTTCTGGTCTCAGGGAACCCCTGCTACTACAATTAAAGTACTAATTACTAAAAAATCTACAAATCATAATACATTAGTGTGATGGTCAGTGGGAAGAATGCTCCTTACACTTGGGACATTGGGAGGAATTACCCACTTAAAGATCAATGGTGTCAGTGGGAACATATCAAAGAGGCACAAATTGCCCATTGCTCAAGGAACCCATAGCATCCTCTGGAGGAACCCTAGTTAAGAAACCCTGCTCTAGAGGCACTGTTGTCCTTCCTTGGGGTGGGGGTTGGTTTGGTGTCCCTGCCCGCCGACTCCCAGGCTTCTCCAGTAGCTGATTATGTAGGACACAGAGTAAGGGGTCCAGACGCAGTAGCAGTAGTAGGTGATTTTGATAGCTCAATGATGAGCCCCTTTGAATTGCAGGGCAGCTGGAGCTAAATACAGTGCCGTGCACAGCCTGCCATAAATATTTTGCAGCATTTATAAGCTCATCACCAGACTGAGCTTAACCTATTATATCTACGTGCCACATATGGTGTATGCTCCATGGCCCTGTACATATGTTTTTCCCTTGTCCCCCTTTCCAAGTTTGTGGGATACTCCATTTAAATTTCTGTAGGGGCGGATGCCCAGAGCCAGTGAGGACATGGCTCAGTTTAGTGTGTGTGGTGTGGGAGGGGGGGTGGATGTAGCACCCTCCTAGGTAGGTGCTAGAAGAGAGAATATAGTATTTTGGACCTTTTTTACTTACCAGAGAGATTTCCAGGTAAATTTATAATGCTCCCTGACTACCAGAAGAGCAGGATCTGCTAATGAGGTCTGCTCATGGTGCTCAGGTGTAGCTCAGTTTGTCTGAAGTTTTTCACACTGGTCCAATAGGGAGGCATATTGGACAGTGGGAGGAAACCTGACAAATGAGTGCACAGGCATTTAGTACAGCCTCGGTGCATGCTGAGATTCTATATATATATATATATATATATATATATATATGCCAAGAGCGCATGTGCTCAGGGTCTTTCAGCTGGAGAGCAAGGTCCCAGGAGGGAGCGGCTGCCCCTCCTCTGTAGAAGCTGCCATGCAGCCTCAGGTGGTCGACCTGAGGGGCGGAGAGTCAGAGAGGAGCTGAACCCAGATGTCCTGCAGAGCTGACAGGAAGGGAAACATTGGAGAGGATCTGATTCTGCCTACAGTGAATACATATCTGTGTCGTCGGGCCTGTTCTGAGAGGGCCACCCCTTCTGTGGAAGAGTCAGTGGACGGGTGTCAGTCAAGGGGATGCTAAAGAGTGTCCTGAAGATGAAGTAGTTGCAGCAAGTTTGCTGCTGGAGAGAGCAAGACTTAATTCTTCCATACAAGTGGCAGTATGGTTTAAGCAGTGTGTCTGCTTCCAAAAATAACCTGGTGAGGCCAAGTGAGAGTTGTCCTTATCAACTGTAAAAAAGTTCAAGATGGAGTATCCCACTATTCCCTTTTATGTTCTACAATAAATATAAAACCAAAACCCCTGGACTGTTTATTGAGTAACGAGCAATTGTAAGGCAACTAAAGATGGATGAGTGAACTGTCCCTAAGTGACTGTCTGCAGGTAATCAGAGGAGGCCCAAGAATTCATCACACAGCAAGCCCTACGGAGACAGTGCTACATTCTTTTTTTTAATTCTGTGGCCATGTTGAGGAGGACTTTCATCTTCTATCTTAATGACAACATGGTAAATGTGACAGTGAGTATAAATCTCTAAGCTACCCATCTTTATAACGACTAATATCAAAGCGGTAGTATACTCCGCTTTTTAATTTTTACCTACAGGTAAGCCTACAATAAAAATTAACATCTCCTAAACCTGCACAGTTTAGGAGATATTCACCCTGCATGCAGCCGCTGACACCAGCGGCACATGCGCTCTGGAGGTCTGGCGTATCTCGCCAAACCTTCAGAGCTCCTTGCTGGCTCCTTGCCGGAAAGTGAACTCCCGCACGCATGGGCGGGAGTGATGTCATCGCGGCTCCGGCCACTCACAGCGCCTGAGCCGCCGAACCCGGAAGAGACGCCGAAGGAACGTGTCAGCTCCCTCAGCGGTGTCCGGGCGACCCAGTGGGGGCTTCGTTCTAAGGTAAGTATTTCATAATGTGCTAGTATGCGATGCATACTAGCACAATATGCCATTGTCCTGCAAGTTTTTTTTTTTTACTCAGGGGATACAACCGCTTTAAGTTAGGGGATTTCAGATGGGGCAACCCTGAGCTCCACTTTTTCTGCAACAGAATACAGAGTCTCAGGGTTCCCGTAAAGCCTAAGCAACTATATAAACACATGTTCAGATGGCTATATGAGCCGGTCCTATACACCTGGTGGCAGTATGTAAACGGAAGCACATGACAGGTTTACTTTAAGTGTGAGTTTACTTAACTTTTAGAATGAGGGTACTCTTTTTGAAAAAAAAAAAGAAAAAGACAAGTGGCTTATTACAGTCAGGGATTTATGTCATATCACATTATACACACCACCAGCTTATGTAAACCTCCTGTTTCCTACAATGCATTCAGCTGAAAGATGTTTTTTATTCAGGACAGAAAGTCCTCCAAACCGCTAGCAGTAAAAAACAAACTTTAGCATTCTTTTCTGATACGTTTACCGGATAGTAATGAGCTTACCAGATGCGTATTCTCAGCGATCCTGGAAGAATGCTAATCAGTACGCTGGGAGGTGACTGCTGCTTTGCATAACAAGATGACTTGCAGACTTGAGTGGTATTTGATGTGGTTGTCACCTAACTCCTATAGAGGTACGTTTGTGGGCTTAAAGCTGAAGTTAAAGTGGAAGTAAAGTCTTTTTTTTTATCTTGTACCTATATTAACTATATATGTACCTACCTGTCTTTTTTAATATTTGATACCTAAATAAAATATGTAACTTTTTATTAATTGAGTTTATGCTCCTCTCATTGGCCTGTACAGTCCAATACCTTCCCCCCAATTTTCTCTGTCTTGTACCTATAGGTAAGCCTATAATAAGACTTACCTGTAGGTACAGTGAATATCTCCTACACTGTTTAGGAGATATTCACACTGCATGCAGCCGGTGACCTCACCAGCGCATGCGCTCTGAAGGTAAGGCATACCCATCCTTTCAGAGCTCTGTTCTGCGGTCATGACTCCTGTGTGGGAGTGACGTCATCGTGGCTTGTGCCAATCAGACGGCTGAAGCACGCAAACCCAGAAGTAAGACTAGGTGAAGATGGAAGCCCTGTCAGCAGTGACAGCACACTGCTGGAGGGTTTTGTTCTAAGGTAAGCATTTCATAAAGTGCTAGTATGTGATGCATATGTAACGGGGTTTTGAGGGCGCCCCCTAGTGTCTTTGGGGTCCCTAAACCTAGTTAACTCACTATGCCTGACAGGCGGATCCTGAGCCTCCGCTATCTGGGAGCTGGGGTACATGTCTGCGGCAGTGCCTCCACCCAGTGGGGCATCCAGGGTAGGGATGTGGGGTCCCACTGGGAACATACTTGGTGCAACGAGACTGACACAGCCTAACTGGAACTAACTTTATATAGTAAGTTGCAAATGAACCAACATACATGGGAAAATACAATAGAGTAACACGGATAACAATGCAATGTGGATTTTCCTCACCCTAATGGCCGTTGGTGCACAAGGAGAGTTGGGGCCCTTATAAGTCCTGCTCCGCAGGGTCACTGAAGCAGCCTGAGCTGTGCAATGTCCACTCTGGACCTCAGAGTCTTTACTGAGAGTGAGGAGACAGGTGCCCTGGGATGATACAGGGAGAGGCTTGGCTTACCCTCAGAAACGCAATTAACCAGGTCAGTCCACTGCAGTCTCCTCTCACTGGATTCACCAGACGTCTGGACTCAGTGCTTGTCTTTGAAAGCAGGTCCCTCTCTCAGCTGGTGTGGTCTTGGGTGAAGTAAGTTCTCTCAGCAGTCTTTCACAGCTAGTCACATGTCCTTTCTCTGGCTGAGCATGTGGTAACTTATAGAAGTCTTCCATGACCTCCTTCCTCAGAGCTGTGCAGGAAGTCCTCCCAGGACATTAATAGGTGAAAATCCTGAGCAGAAGGATAAGAAGAAAATCCAGAACTAGTGTCTATCTCCCTCAGTCTTTCCTCACACACCACTTCCTGGTCACACTGTGATGATGCCACAATCATGTGACTGAAAAAGCCAAGTCCTGTGATCAATGCTCAATGTTTAATTAACAGCATACTGAGTCCATCTGCCATCTACTGGGCATTTCAGATAATACAGCCTGTGTAACTACAGGGCTACATGCTCCCCCTTGAAAATACTTGCCTTCCACTGGCAAGTCCTAGCCAGGGGGCTTAACAAAAATTCAACAGAAAAAGGTTTAGCATACATATAGTACAGTTAGCACAGTAACATCCTAGCTAGCTAGTTATCTAGGGTAAAGAGTCACTAACATTTACCACTTCAGCTAGTGCATGTAGGAAAGTGGCCATTTTGGATGCCGCTTGTGTCAGCGGGGCATAATTGGGCTTTCCTATATTATCATAAACTAGGGCCCTAGGGGGTTGCCGCACTCTGGTGCTGTGTCTCAGTTCTCGCTGTGAGAGAGGATCTTGGGACATTAACTGTGGAACTTCGACTCCTGCCCTCGAACTAGAGTCTCTAAGGGAAGTTCCAGGCACAAAACATGGACTTTCTGGATTCAACCTTGGAGAACTTTGTGAAACCACAGGAGTTAAAGGAGGCAATTGCTGTGTTTCTTCAGCGGGTGATGACCACCACTGATCCTCTGCACTGGGAGTTCCTGGGGTCTCCTCTGCCCCATTTCCAGGACTCTCTGCTGGGTTTTCCCTCAGTTCTTCACTACTCTCCTCCTCTTCATCAGCATACACAACTGGAAGCAGATGGTTTCTATGCCAAGCCTTTATTCGGCCCTCCGGGCCCCTAATGTTGTACACTGGCAGCCCTTCCAGCTTGGACACAATCTCAAACAGGGTATCTTTCCATCTGTCAGCCAGTTTGTGTTTTCCAGGCACACCTAGATTCCGGAGAAGAACTTTATCCCCTGCTTGAATCTCCCGATATCTCACCTTAGCATCATACCTTCTTTTGTTCCGTTCTTCAATTTTTGCTGCAGCTTGGGTGGCCAACTCATAGGCCCGATGAAGGTTTTGTTTGAGGTTCCTCACATATTGAAAGTGTGAAGTTGAATCTGTTCCATCAGGAGACACTCCCAAACGGACATCTATCGGCAATCGAGCTTCTCTTCCGAACATTAGGAAATAGGGTGAGAACCCTGTAGATTCATGCCTTGTACAGTTGTATGCGTGGACCATGGCTTCCACATGTTTACTCCAAGACCGCTTCTCGACTTGCTTTAGAGTCCCTAGCATATCTAGGAGGGTCCTATTGAACCGTTCTGGCTGTGCATCGCCCTCCGGATGATAAGGTGTGGTTCTGGACTTCTGCACCTGCAACATGTCCAACAGCTCCTTGATCAACTTACTCTCAAAGTCTCTACCTTGATCAGAGTGTATCTGATTGGGTAGTCCATAGTGAATGAAATACTTCTGCCAAAGGACTTTGGCTACAGTCACAGCCTTTTGATCTTTAGTGGGGAAGGCTTGAGCATATCTGGTGAAATGGTCCGTTACCACCAGCACATTTCCAATTCCCGCTGTATCGTTCTCAATGCAGAGATAGTCCATGCACACAAGATCCATGGGTCCCGTACTTTTCAGATGACCCATAGGGGCAGCTCTCACAGGCAGGGTCTTCCTCTGGATACACCTCCTGCATGTCTGTACATGTTGCTCGACATGTTCCCTCATGCGAGGCCAATAGAACTGATCTTGTACTAGGCCATAGGTCTTGTCCACCCCGAGATGACCATGTTGATCATGGAGAGCTCTCAGGACCATGCCACGGTATCTGTGCGGTAGTACCAATTGTTTTCTGTCAGGGTGATCATGATACTTCACGACCCTATAGAGTACTCCATCTTCGAGATGTAGTCGGCTCCATTCTCTTCGGTATAATTCTCTTTGACTCACAGGTAGAGAAGTCAGCAATTTAGGATTCTTAGTCTTTATTGCTCTGATAACTATCCCAATATACCAGTCCTGCGCTTGAGCCTTCCTCTTGTCTTCTGTGGTTATACTGGACCACTGTTGAAGCATGACTGGAGCATGGAACACCTCAGGCACAGCTTCCGGAGAGTGGCTAATGGAGTCTATCCCTCTTAGCTCGGCAAATTCTTCTTGACTCTCGGCCACCACATACATCTGACAAAAGGCTCCTACCCCCGGCCCAGGGATCTCTTCCCACTCCTCTTCTTCTCGGTGAGGAGGGAGTCTAGGTCTGTGGGACAGAGCATCTGCGCTGACATTCTTGGGCCCAGGCTTGTACTTCAGGCTGAAACTGTAGCTTGACAAGGCAGCCAACCACCTATGTCCTGTGGCATCCAGCTTAGCTGTAGTCTGTATGTAGGTAAGTGGATTGTTGTCAGTCCTTACTTCGAATGTTGCTCCATACAAATAGTCATGCAGCTTATCCACGATGGCCCACTTGAGTGCCAGAAATTCCAATTTATGAACTGGATAGTTCTTCTCTGTACCTGTAAGACTTATGCTTATGTAAGCCACCGGCCTCAATCCTTCTGGATAACTTTGGTGCAGTACACCCCCTAGGCCTTCCATACTGGCATCCACATGGAGGATATATGGTTTCTCAGGGTCTGCATAGGCTAAGACAGGAGCTTCTGTAAGTCTCTTCTTCAATGTCAGAAAGGCGTCTTCACATCCTGAAGTCCATTTTTCTCCAAAGGGGTCTTTAGGATATGGTGCCTTAGCACCCCTTACGTCAGGGGTAATCTTCAGCAGGTCATGTAACTCTCGAGCAATCTTTGAGTAGTCTTTCACGAACCTTCGGTAGTAACCACAGAATCCGAGAAAGGACCGCAACTCACTGATGTTATTTGGTCTTGGCCAATTCAACACTGCTTCAATTTTAGCAGGATCTGTGGCTACTCCTTCAGCGGAGACTATGTGCCCCACATAAGTGACAGAGTTTTGGGCAAATCGGCATTTGTCCACTGATAGCTTCAGGCCTTCAGCTTGAAGTCGATCCAACACCTTTAGCAACCTTTGTTCATGCTGCTCTGGCGTCTTCCCGAAAACAATTAGGTCATCTAGATACACTAGACACTCTTTGGGATTCATATCCCCCACAGTTTTCTCCATCAGCCTCTGAAAAGTAGCAGGAGCTCCTGTGACTCCCTGTGGCATTCTGGTAAACTGGAAGAACCCCAAAGGGCAGATGAAAGCTGTCTTTTCCTGATCCTCCTTCTTCATGGGTACCTGATAATATCCAGACCTCAAGTCAAGCACACTGAACCACTGGCTGCCAGATAGGGCGTTCAGGAGATCCTCTATCCGGGGCAAAGTGTACTGATCTGGCACAGTCCTCTTGTTCAGAGTATGGTAGTCCACACATAGCCGAACTGAACCATTCTTTTTCCTCACTACCAGAATAGGTGAGGCATAGGGGCTCCGGGACTCTGCGATGATGCCTGCTCCTTTCATCTGCTGGAGTATGTCCCGGACATCTTCCACATCTCGAGGGGGTATTCTTCTTGAACTTTCTCTGAAAGGAGTAGAATCAGCAAGTCTTATAGCATGGGTGGCACTCTTGGAACACCCCACGTCCATCTCTGCTCTGGAGAACACTCCCTCTCGGGTGGCCAGTTTTGAACGAAGGCTGTCTTTCCACTGCTGTGGTAGAGGAGAATCTTCTAGATCAAAATCTAAAGGTGTTTTCACATGATCCTTCTGTTCTGCACTCACAGACATGATGGACAAAACTTGATCTAAAAGGTGTATCACACCAATCTTCTGATGACGATCAATCCGGATTTCTGTGGGGGTTAAATTCTGTACCATCACAGGAAAGCTCCGACACCACCTTTTTCGCCAATCTTTTACCTCAGGTATGAGAGTCCAGCCCTTCTTCTGATCCACTTCAGGCAGAGACTCAATAAGGTATTGTCCAGTTCCCCCCAACATTTCATGGTGCATTGAGGCTATGGCTCGTAAAGTTTTGGTCTCACCAGGCTTCACAAATGCAGGTTCTGTTCCTAAATAGTGGCACGACCCTGGTTTTGTTTCAAGGGCTAGTCATTGACACTCTTTTCCTAGGACAGGGCTGACCTCCATCAATCGGTCTAAAGAGACATCTCCCACTTCTGTCAGATAGGCCCTGAATACATCCTGTACCATCTTTGCATTAGTACCCAATATTATTGGGGCACACACTTTCTTGGCTGCAGGGCATATCAAAGCTTCCAGCTCCATAGGATATATCATCCCGGTGTTTAACTGGGGAATAGTTATGGTCACTTTTATGCATCCCTCCACAGGTTGAGCTTGAGACCCAACGCCCCATAGCTGAAACTCTCCTGCAGGTTCCATAGGAATGTGTTTCAAATGACGTTCATAGAAGTCTCTGTAGATAATGGTGACTTGAGAACCTGTATCTAGCAACGCTGAAGCATGAATTCCTTCTACTTGCACGTGTATCAAAGATTTAGGCCCAATCTTGGCCCCAACAGATAGACTATATGTAGGCCGGGTCTTCCTCCGCTTGGAAGACCTGGTCATTTGAGTCTGCTCGAGCTCGGTTGCCAGCACCTCCACATCCACCTCCATGGAATTCACAGGGCACTCCCGCTGAAAATGCCCTGACTTTCCACACTTAAAGCAGTCCCCTCGGCGGGGTGAATCCTCAGGAAACAGCTTTTTCTGAGTCTTCCTGTGTTGCCCCCCACTTCCAGGGGGAGGATCTGCTCTCTCTGGTGGTGATTTGCATAAGAGCTCCAATTCAGCCACCTTCTTGCTAAGAGCTGACAGTTCTGTATCCTCTTTCTCCTTCTGTAGGGGTGGACACATCTGGTCTTCTAATCTCCTGGCTGTATTTATTAATGTGGAATAAGGCAGAACTTTATCATCCAACTTGGCTCTCAGCAGAATCATAACTGGATTATTGGTCAAACCACCTCTCTGAATTTGTTTAGATAGCCGAGCATCCAACTCAGAGGCAGTGACTGCTCCTTTATGGAATAACTTTCCTAGCGATAGCTGTAATCGGTTGATATAGTCAGTGGCTTTTCCATGCTCCTTCTGCTTAGTGGCTAGGAACTTAACCAACAGATCATCCAAATCTTCTGATTTCCCATAAGCATCCTGTAAGACTCGTAGATAGTCGTGCACAGTAGCTTGCCCATTTACTCCCTTGTACAGTCTTATCATGTCTGTAGCGGGAAAACGAAGACTCTCTACCAACCGTTGTTTCTTTATGGTATCCGTACAAGACCATTCCTCCAACAACTGCATAGCATTATCCTTCCAGACCTCAAAAGGCTCTTCTCCTGCAGGAACAGGCTGATTCCCAGAAAACACCTTTAGTTTGCGGTAACTATGGGTGTGGTTTGCCGTCACTATGGCTTCTGAGAGTTTCTGTAGTATGTCCGATACATCACTACCTCCTGTAGGCAGGGTGCATACTTCAGGGTTGTCTGGTTTCAGTAATGCTGCAGATGGATGAAATTCTGCTTTTGGAGTAATCATCCCCTGTCCTGTAATAGGATGGGCAGCTTGTTTAGGAATGGCTCCGGCCTTTCCGGAGATGGGAGTCAGGAGCTTAGAATAATTTTCTGTGACATAGTCTTTCTGTTCTAATTTAAAGGGTGGTTGCAGTGAGACCCTTTCTTCCTTATCAAGGAGAGCGTACACTAAGGAGCATCCTTCATCCGGGGCTCCATATAAATGAACGTTGGTAGGCATCTCATGGTCTCCCAAGTCCGTATGACAATATATTAACATGTAAGTTTGGCCTTCAGAATCCTGCAGGATATCCCTGATGGTCGCCATTTCTATTCCCAGTTGAATTTCTATACACAAGATGACGTGATTCATCTCACAGCAGGAGGGGACTTTGCATAACATCACAGCTTGCTGTAATGGTACATTTCTTTGCTGGGCTCACTGTTTTGCAAAGGAGGGAGTGGCCTGAGGACTTAACCTATTCTCACTGGTTGTACCCCAATAGATCTCAGCAGTGCCTCCATATGTAATTTTGAGGGCGCCCCCTAGTGTCTTTGGGGTCCCTAAACCTAGTTAACTCACTATGCCTGACAGGCGGATCCTGAGCCTCCACTATCTGGGAGCTGGGGTACATGTCTGCGGCAGTGCCTCCACCCAGTGGGGCATCCAGGGTAGGGATGTGGGGTCCCACTGGGAACATACTTGGTGCAACGAGACTGACACAGCCTAACTGGA
The DNA here is from genome assembly GCF_965119305.1 of Pelophylax lessonae. Lineage (NCBI taxonomy): Eukaryota > Metazoa > Chordata > Amphibia > Anura > Ranidae > Pelophylax > Pelophylax lessonae. The sequence continues at coordinate 482,415,168 of NC_138772.1, read as the reverse complement.
ACTAACTTTATATAGTAAGTAGCAAATGAACCAACATACATGGGAAAATACAATAGAGTAACACGGATAACAATGCAATGTGGATTTTCCTCACCCACCCACTAGCACACCTGCGTCCCAACCCCTTATCTTCACCCTAATGGCCGTTGGTGCACAAGGAGAGTTGGGGCCCTTATAAGTCCTGTTCCGCAGGGTCACTGAAGCAGCCTGAGCTGTGCAATGTCCACTCTGGACCTCAGAGTCTTTACTGAGAGTGAGGAGACAGGTGCCCTGTGGTGATACAGGGAGAGGCTTGGCTTACCCTCAGAAACGCAATTAACCAGGTCAGTCCACTGCAGTTTCCTCTCACTGGATTCACCAGATGTCTGGACTCAGTGCTTATCTTTGAAAGCAGGTCCCTCTCTCAGCTGGTGTGGTCTTGGGTGAAGTAAGTTCTCTCAGCAGGATTCTATCTCTGTGCAGCAGTCTTTCACAGCTAGTCACATGTCCTTTCTCTGGCTGAGCATGTGGTAACTTATAGAAGTCTTCCATGACCTCCTTCCTCAGAGCTGTGCAGGAAGTCCTCCCAGGACATTAATAGGTGAAAATCCTGAGCAGAAGGATAAGAAGAAAATCCAGAGCTGGTGTCTATCTCCCTCAGTCTTTCCTCGCACACCACTTCCTGGTCACACTGTGATGATGCCACAATCATGTGACTGAAAAAGCCAAGTCCTGTGATCAATGCTCAATGTTTAATTAACAGCATACCGAGTCCATCTGCCATCTACTGGGCATTTCAGATAATACAGCCTGTGTAACTCTACAGGGCTACACATACTAGCACATTTAACCAATTGACTTGCAGGGAGGTTTTATGAGTGTTTTTTAAAGGTTGCAGGTTACTACCGCTTTAAGCAGATTTTTTTTTGCTCTACAGCATTTAGTGGCCTCATTTACCTGTAAGGAAAGGATGTCCCACATCATTATGGCAACTGGATCCTGGAGAAATTGTCACTGCATGAGTGCCCTGTCCTTTTCCTGTAGTTGAACTTTCAGCACGCAGGAGGTTAATAGCTTCTGAGTCATGGCTGAGCTGCTGTGAAAACAGTTCCCAACAAGGACCCTTAATGATGGAAGGGGGTGGGTCCTGAGAGCTCTTTTTTGCAGATTGGTCATGAAACAGAGAGACACATACATGGAGAGATATAGTGCTGCATTGAAGTGGGTCACCCCTTAGTCGGACACTGATTGGGACTGTAGTGATGGATGGGAAGTATTAGTCAAAGGTATGAGACCCCCACATCATAGCTCTAAAGACTGCCATAGGTTAAATGGGAATGCTATTTATCTAATGCCTGTTTCACTGCCATGTGATTGGTGGAACCAACTGTATAAAAAGAAGTTGTATCACTACATCTTTTATTCAGTAAACGGAGTTGCTGGTTAAAAGTATCATCTGGTCTCGTTATTAGAAATCTGGGAACAAAATGTAAACCTTTACCTTCTAGGTATAGTGATTGACAAATAACTAAGGAAGGAGAAGCAGGCAGTTCAGAGGAGGAAGCAGTGGTGGCCAGTGATGGAGGTTCTGCTGGATGTGTAGATTGGTGGCTGTATGGTATACCTGTTTAAACAGCAGGAACCCCAAAGTCAGGGGTCTATTGCATATCATAACTTTCCTATAGACTGGGCCTGGACCATGGGAGCACAACAGCTTCTCTCCATGCCATGTTAAAGAATTAATGGCGGAAAATCAGTGTTCAACGCTATTTTCCTCAAAATTGTTTCGTAGTCTGTGCTCTTGGACAGGTGTCAGTAACAGGACATTATGCTCCTGTTGTGAGGCCTCCGGCCACTTGGGGTGCTAAGCAGTACCATCATGCAAACACTCATGTAGAGATCACCCCTGGAAGAGCGGCTGAGAATGACCCAGGTTCTCCCTTGCTAGTACAAAGGTTGCCAATCACAAGCAAAACTCCATGCACACCAACAATATAGGTTAAGTCTAGGGAATGTCTTCTAAGAATGTATTGCTGAAAAACTTGAAACAGAAGAGGGGTTCAAGGAAAGGTTTAGGATATGCCAAACAATATTAGAAGCAATAGAAGGACAGACTTCTTAGCACAAATCGTTATAGTGTCAGGCATGCATTAAAGTCCTAAACCCTGGTCTTACTCACATTGTCCTATGAGCTGTTTGCCACCCAGCTTTCACAGGTAGTTCCTCAGTGAAGGAGATATATACATGCATCATAGTTAGCAGGGGGAGTACAGCTGGGGGAATCAATGGTGGAGAAGGGTCTTGGTGTTCTGGTAGATCATAAGCCTAATAATGGCATGCAATGCCAAGCTGCGGTTTCTAAAGCGAGTCAAGTCCTTTTCTTGTATTGAGAGAGGTATAAACGCCAGAGAGAGATATATTATTTTGCCCCTGTATAAAGTAAGACCTCATCTGGAATATGCAGTTCTGTTTTGGGCATCAATTCACAAAAAGGATATCAGGAAACTGGGAAAAGTTCAGAGAAGGGCAACCAAACTAATAAGAGGTATGGAGGAGCTCAGCTATGAGGAAATATTAGAGGAATTGAATTTATTCTCTCTTTTAATTACTTGCCGACCACCGCACGACTATTTACTGCGGCGGTCAGCCCCTCACAGGCAAAGCGACGTAGGACTACGTCGCTAGCCTGTGAGGCTCTAGGGAGCGAGCGTGCGCCGCCGGAGGTACGCTCCCACTCGGTCACGGACCCCCCCGCGCGTGTGCCCGATGTCCGCCAGGCACTCGCGATTGTCCGTTACATCGGGAGAAAGGCAGGCGGCTAATGTAAACAAAGCCGCCTGTCATTCTTCCCTGTGTAAGAATGGAGATCATACGGTTCTGCTATGTAGGACCATTGATCTCTGTTCTTACACCAGTAGACACATCCAATCACAGTTAGAATCCCGCACCTAGGGACACACTTAGCCCCTCCCTCTCAAAAAAGTTAACCCCTTCACTGCCAGTGTCATTTTTACAGTAACAGTGCATATGTATAGCACTGATTACTGTAGTAATGTCACTGGTAACCCCAAAAGTGTCAAAAATGTCAGTCAAGAGTCCGATCTGTCCGCCGCAATGTCGCAGTCCCGCAAAAAAAATCGCAGATCGCCGCCATTACTCGTTAAAAACAAAAATAACAAAAATTACAAAAATCTTTCCCTTAGTTAGTAAACGCAATAACTTTTGCGCAAACCAATCAAAATACGCTTTTTGCGATTTTTTTTTTTACCAAACATATGTAGCATAAAACAAATTGGCCTAAAATGTTAAAAAATTTTGATTTTTAAAATTTTTTGGGGAATTTCATATAAAAAAATGTGAAAAATATTGTTATTTTTGCAAAATTGACGCTATTCTTTTGTTTATAGCGCATGATCAAAAAATCGCACAGGTGATCAGATACCACCAAAAGAAAGCTCTGTTTGTGGGAAAAAAAGGACATCAAATTCGTTTAGGTACAGCGTCGAACGACCGCGCAATTGTCCGTTAAAGTCTCGCAGTGCCGAATCGCAAAATAGGCCCTGGTCAGGAAGGGGGTAAAATCTTAAGTGGTTAATCTTTAAGTGGTTAAAAGAGAGAGAGGGGGGAGATTACGGGGCTATATGATCAACAAGTATAAATACATGAGTTCTCCACGTAGTGAACTTGGTGTTAAGTTATTCACTTTAAGGTCATCACATAGGATAAGGGGGCACTCTGGAGGAAAAGAGATTTAATCTCCAAATACAGAAAGGCTTCTTCACAGTAAGAGCTGGAATAGACTCCCTCAAGAGCTGGCTCTGTCCAGCTCAAAAGATTGCTATAAAAAAAAAAAAGGCCTGGATTCTTTCCTACATGTACATAATATAACTGGATACTAAAAATTATGGGTAAAGTTGATCCAGATTGCCTCTTGGGGGATCAGGAAGGAATTTTATCCCCTGCTGGAGAAAATTGGATTATTCTTTTTTGGAAGAGGGAGGGTCCTGAGAGACTTCTTCTGGATCAACTGTGGGTATAGGATTGTGTATATAGCATTTCCCATTTTTATTGGTTGAACTAAAACCAGAATAACTATGTAACTATGTAAAGATCCTTCTCCAGACTGGGATTCCAGGATAGTGCCCTCCAGCAAAAGTCCTTTTAGTACTCTTCTCCAGGCCATCAGCACAGCACCTGCTGAGGCCCAATTGCCATTCTTCTCTCACACTAGCTTCCTCCCAGGTGCAGCAGCCTCAGGAGAACTGGAACCCTCCTAGCAGAGGAGGCCAGACCTCAAAAATATGTATTACCGCCTCAACCACATTCTAGATGCCTCCTTCCTGGGATTGGCTGCAAAATGATAAATATTAATCACTGAATGTTTGATCCCCCTGCCCTATATTCTGGAAGCTTCTCCCAGAAGCAAGTAGGAAAAATCAAACATCCAGCTTAGAAAGCATTGACCAGACAGAAACAAGAGATCACTGCTCCATTGACTACAGTGGGGCCAAAACTAAATTTAACCTAACAACCTAACTAGCCTAAATAATCAAATAAATTATTTGCATGTATTTCCCTATGCAACCAGCACATGCATACTACTTTGCTCCTTTCCAATTCTGCAGAAAACATTTTTCAGCTTTTAACACTGCTGGGAGTGTCTGACCTTTGTCTCACTTTCTTTGTACTATGGTTCCATCCATTGCACTGACCTTACATCTTTGCTGAGTCATGAATAGACAGTACTCACAGTGTGTGTGAAAGCATTGTTCATTAACGCATTTAAGTGGGCTGTGTTGCAGTGCCATTCTTTTTGAATGGTGACCCAATGCACTTGGGTTGTAGCGCACCTCAGCTGTGCATTGTGGTTTACTGCATTAAAAAAGAAATAGTGCATGTCTATTTTTATGTTTGTTACAAGTGGATCTCCACCCAAAAGGGGAAGCCCTGCTTGTTTGCACTTCCATTTCCACATTTGCCACTTTTTGGGATAGAGCAGGTACCTGGTTTTGATAGGTACCTGTTTCAAACTTCTGGTTTAGATCACCGCAGCAAACTAAGCCAGAATTTCAGCCCCCCCTCCTTCCTCTGCAGCCTTCTGGGACACATCACAGGTCCCATGCAGTAGGATCCAGGGGCAGGTAAGTGTCCATATACTAAAAGGTAACAGCTACAGTATTTGTAGCTGCTGACGTTTAGTTTTTTGGGGGGAGCATGGAGCTCCACTTTAAGGAGCACTACTGTATCTTACTCTAGCATGCAAAAATAGCAATAACGTGTTACGTTAATGCTCAGTATGGCTGCAAACTTGTGTAGCACCCTCCTAGGTAGGTGCTAGAGGAGAGAGTATAGTTTTTGGGTCCTTCTGCTTACCAGAGAGATTGCCAGGTAAATGTATATTGCTCTCTGCCTACCAGAGAGCAGGATCCATTGGTAGGGTCTGCTCATGGTGCTCAGGTGCAGCTCAGCTTGTCTTAAATGTTTCACACTGGTCCAATAGGGAAGCATATTGGACAGTGGGAGGAAACCTGTGAGGGCACAGGAATTGTTACAGCCCTTGTGATTGGCAGAGAAAAGTGCTTTGGTGCATGCTGGATGACTATAAAAAAGCCAAGGGAACATGTGCTCAAGGTCTTCGGCTGGACAGCAGGGTCCCGGAGGGAGGGGGCGGCTGCCCCTCCACTGTAGAACCTGCCATGCAGCTTTGGGTGGTCGACCTGAGGGCCTGAAAGTCAGATAGGAGCTGAACCCAGAGGTCCTGCAGAGCTGAATGGAAGGGAGACACTAGAAAGGATCTGATTCTGCATACAGTGGGTACAGATCTGTGTCATGGAGCCTGTCGTGTGAAGGCCACCCCTTCAGAGGAAAAGTCAGGGGACGGGTGTCCATTTAAGGGGATGCTAGAGAGTGTACTGAAGATAAAGTAGTTGCATCAAGTCTGCTGCTAGAGAAATCAAGAGGACTTAAATGCTTCCATACAAGTGGCAGTATGGTTAAAGGAGTGTGTCTGCTTCCACAAATAACCTGGTCAAGTAAGAGTTGTCCTTATCTACTGTGAAATGTTAAGTTGGAGTATCCCATTATTCCCCTCTCCCATCCAAGTACCACAATAAATGCAAAACCAAATCCCATGGACTGTTTATTGAGTAAAAAGAAACTGGGAGTAAGGATGGATATTTGAATTTTCCCTTAGTGACTGTCTGCAGGTAATCAGAGGAAGCCAAAGAAGTCATCACACAGCAAGCCCTACGGCAACAGTGCTACACTTGTTTTTCAACAGGTTCTCTTTAAGATAAACTTTGTCAGAATCATTATTAGTAATTACTGGTTTTATTCTGTTCAACTTGTATATAGAGGTGAGTAGGTGTTACACAATTACCTGGATTGTGTGTGATGTAAATACATGGCAGTTGTCTATGAAGAAATACAAAGCTTTTCTTGCATTATGATGAGCTGCTGGCCGCCCACTCCTGCCTGTAGAATCTAATGAGGAAATCCATTGGGATATCTTGTCCAAAATGATATTCCTCATCTCCCACTATGTCAGTGTAGATATCCACATAGACAGGATTTATCATTTTTAAAGCAAACTGAATTTATCATTTCAAATAATTACAGACTCTTCTCTGTAAATGTTACTATGAGGGATAAATGATTAAATCAATTAAAATGGAAGCAAAAGCAACTCACAAGTGGCTAAAGAAAATATTAAATGCAAATATTATAGCGCTTCATTAAATAGTAACTCCAAGCAAATATCTAAAAACACTCTTCATTTATGTGTTCTTTAAAATCCAATTCCAATTAAGTAATTGTTGGAAAGTTTAAAGCACTACAAAAAAAACACCATTTCACACTCCCCCTGCAACTACCCAATCTGTTAGAAAAAAAAAGAAAAGAAGAAGCACCCAAAACTGCTGTCATTTGAGTTATCATGGCACCTTTTATGGTAGCGGAGAGCAGAGCTGCCCTTTGTACAACCAACTGCTCTTTTTACCCCCCACGTCATGGTGCTACCACTTGAAGACTTCTGGATGCCGCAATGGACCCATCTTACAGACAATCTGCAGCATCCATGCCACAAGGAAATAAAATAGGCTCTGCAAGAAGGACCCTCCTAGCCTACAGACCAGAAGAAAGAAAAATTCAGACCCAGCTTGTAATGGTTAACTAAAGGTGGAAGAGTAAGAAAGGGCATTTTTTATTCTGGCGATCAGGTTTAAGGAGATGTGCAATTCAAAAAGTGAAAAAGGTGGACCTACCTATCTATTCATTCACTCTGTATCCAATCAGGCAGACGCTTGCACTAACATCAGGGGTGTCCAAACCAAGGGCCGCATGCAGCCTCAGAGAGTTTAGCATGCAGCCCAGGCCTGTCTGGAGACACTCTGGGGATGCCTTGCAAACATAGTAGCTGTTTACATTGGCAAGCCAGGCGAATGCAAGCCTGGAGAGATGCCAGGGATGCCGTGCAAACCTAGTTGATAGATGCAGGATGTGTAATGAAGTCAGTTGGTAAACTGATTCCTGTGTCTTACTGGCTCTCACGTACCAAATCTACATACCGGGAAGTCATGAAGCTTTCTATGGAACACAGCAAGGGCTAACGTTCTGCAACCGAGGTACATTAATGGTATATTGGTACATAAGGGAGCTGGATATTAGAGAAAAAAAAAAGTGAACTTAGCATTTAAAGTGGAACTAAACCCTCCTCATCTTTATAGCCAATGAAGCTGCCACTTTAGCCTCTGTTTGGTCTGCAGTTGCACATGTGATCAGTTATGACCAGTCGTTTGATGACTTGACAGTTCTGTTGAGAAGCCTAGCAATTTTGACAGTTGTCATTCATTGAATGGCCTAAATGTAACTGTTTTGGGAAAGTTCAGATGATCACATTTGCAGCACCATGGCAACTGCAGATCAAACAGAGGCTAAGATGGCAGCTTCCTTGGATGTAAAGGTTAGAAGGGTTTAGTTCCACTTTTGAATTTAAAAATGACCTGGTAATGAAAGGGTATTTGAAGCTAGTACTGATGTTGTAAAAAAAAAGCAATAAATGGCAGCTCCAATATGGTCATTCTCATTAGATCACTATACCGGTAACTATTTGGCTTCTTAAAGCGGAGTTCCAGCCTTTTCACTCACCTGTCCCACGGTCCAGCGATGCGGCCGCCCAAAGCCTCGATCCTCTTCCCTCTGGTCTCGGCGGTGGGGCCGGCATCACTGGTGTGGGCACCCGGCTGTGACAGTTTGTGGCTTCACAGCCAGGTACGCACTGCGCGTCTTGATTGCCCGGCAATCTTCTGGGACCTCTGACATGTCCCAGAAGATTGCAGGGAGGGAGGGGGAGAGGAGAACTTCCGTTCAGGGCGCCGCGGCGCTCCGAGCGGAAGTGGGAGCAGGTACCTGTCAAAACTAGGTACCCACTCCCCCCCCCCAAAAAAAATGACATGCCAAATGTGGCATGTCAGGGGGTTATTCCTACCTAATACGGAAGTTCCACTTTTGGGTGGAACTCCACATTAAGATGCTCACATTGAAATATAGTAAAGACTACTTTGCTGGGAAAAAATTACTTTGATGTTTCGCCCTCCCTAAGGTTCCGAGTGTTTGATCTTCTTACATGAAGACCAGCAATGGATGTTTTGCTAGGAGGTGGCTAACTGGCTACTGTCCATGTGTTGTGCAATAGATAACAATTCCACAAAAAAATGTAATTTCCCTAGTCATCGGAGCTGCTAATAGCACCCACTAAAGGCCCATACACACGATAAGAAAATCTGTAGGGAAAATTCGTCCGACGACTGATATGTCGATTTTCGGATTGTTAGTATGGTGCTTTCGACAGTCAACTCCGACTTTTCGGCTGACAAAATCCTGATGTGCAGGCTATATAATTTTTGTCGTCCGTCAAAACAACGTCCGATTTTCATCTCATTAGTACAGATTTTGACGGAAAAAAATCTTAAGAGCAAGACTAGGCATGCTCAGAGACGAAAGAACACATACAAAGCAATCCAACACATGACATCACTTCTGAAGTAGAATTCTGCCGTACGGGAAAATTCATATGAAAATAACCTCTTCACTTTCCACATCAGACTAGCATGCCACAATAAACAGACAACAGATCGTTCGATAATCTGATCGTGTGTACGGGGCTTAACTGACCCCACTGATGACCGCACTGCTACAAAGACTCATCAGCTCACTGTAGCCCCTCTTTTCTCTTCTAACACAAACCCTGAACATGCAGCAGAAAATATTGCTTTGTTTGTATAGAGTGAAAGAGAGTAAAATCACATTGCTGGCGGGTGATGATGCCGAGGAGGTTGCCTAGCAACAGCTAGCTGTGCGGTTCACCTGTTATGCAGTGAACACGAAACTTCAGTCTGAGAAGTTCCTATTAGCACCCTAGGGACAGCTCAATATTTGGCCTGAAAACTCAATGTTCTATCTCCCGAGCGGAATAAAGCCATGAGGGCGTCAGCAGTTCAGTTTGATGCCTTGAAGCGGAAAAAAGTTTGCTAACAGAAATAATTTATAACAGAATGAGATCAAAATTGATTTGCAAAACCAAAACATAGGAAAATTGGGCAAATATTTCTAGACTTCATTTCCTTGCTTTGTTTGTAGAGTGACACCTGATCGGCTGCTGTGGGCAAGCAGTGGTACCACCTGCCAAGCATGATAGGTGGTATAATTTGCACCATGCTGCAACCATGGCTATGTGAACTAACATGGCAGCTATTATCCATGTGAAAACAGAAATGAACCATGCAGATTGAATTTTTCCCCTCCTCTTTCATGCTGCCATTTATTTTAAAAAAAAAAGCACACATGTGCCTCCAACCTGTGCTAGATGGGCACTATATTGACCATTGCATTTCTCCATTAATTTGTAGCTTACTATCACACTGCCTCCTGGGACAGCTGTGATGTAGCAATGCCATTAAGCAATGGGTCCCAGCCTAGGCCAAAATCCAGGACGTCCTGCCTTGCAGCACAAAAACTATCCAAAAGGTGAAAATGTTAATATTTCTTTTTTTAGCATTTGTGAAAAAGGCATGGGGGAGGGAAAAAAAATCTTGTTTTACCGAGTTAAGTTCAGCTTTAACTTGTGGCTTGGTGGTCGGGGCTGTAAAACTGTGGCTTAAAGAGGAACTGCAGTCTGCTCACATAATTGGTAATAAAAACATACTTGCCATTCTGAAGCTTCCCTCCAACCACTTTGCATATTATTTTATACACTGCTCAAAAAAATTAAAGGAACACTTTTTAGTCAGAGTATAGCATCAAGTCAGTTAAACTCCTGGGATATTGATCTGGTCAGTTAAGTAGCAGAGGGGGTTTTTAATCAGTTTCAGATGCTTTGGTGTTATTGGAATTAACAACACGTGCACTAGATGGGCAACAATGAGAAAACCCCAAAACAGGAATGGTTTACAGGTGGAGGCCACTGACTTTTTTTCCCCTACTCATCATTTCTGACTGTTTTTCACTAGTTTTGCTTTCAGGCTAGGATCAGTGTCACTACTGGTAGCATGAGGCGATACCTGGACCCTATAGAGGTTGCACACGCAGTCCAACTCGGCTGGGATGGCGCATCAATAAATGCCATTGCCAGAAAGTTTGCTGTATCTCTCAGCACAGTCTCAAGAGCATGGAGGAGATTCTAGGGGACAGGCAGTTACTCTAGGAGAGGTGGACAGGGCCAAAGAAGGTCCTTAACCCATCAGCAAGACCGGTATCTGCTCCTTTGTTCAAGGAGGAACAGGATGAGCCCTACATAATTACCTCCAGCAGGCCACAGGTGTGAATGTCTCTGACCAAACAATCAGAAACAGATTTCATGAGGGTGGCCGAAGGCCCGACATCCTCTAGTGGGCCCTGTGCTCTCTGCCCGACACTGTGGAGCTCGATTGACATTTGCCATTGAACACCAGAATTGGAAGGTCCGCCACTGGCGCCCTGTGCTTTTCACAGATGGGAGCAGGTTTACCCTGAGCACATGTGACAGACGTGACAGGATCTAGAGAAGCCATGGAGAACGTTATGCTACCTGTAACATTGTTCAGCATTACAGGTTTGGTGGTGGGACAGTGATGGTCTGGGAAGGCATATCCATGGAGGGACACAGAGACCTCTACAGGCTAGACAATGGCACCCTGACTGCTATTAGGTATCGGGATGAAAGCCATGGACCCATTGTTAGACGCTATGCTGATGCAGTGGGTCCTGGGTTCCTCCTGGTGCACGACAATGCCTGGCCTCATGTGGCAAAAGTATGCAGCCAGTCCCTGGAAGATGAAGGAATTGATATCATTGAATAGACCCCACGCTCTCCTGACCTTAATCCAAAAGAACACATCAGGGACATTATGTTTCGGTTCATCTGATGCCACCAGGTTGCACCTCAGTCTGTTCAGGATCTCAGTGAAGCCCTGGTCCAGATCTGGGAGGAAATACCCCAGGACATCATCCATCGTCTCATTAGGAGCATGCCCCAACATTGTCAGGCATGCATAAAAATGGAGGCCATTTTGAGTTGCTGCAATGAAATTTTAGCAAAATGGACTAGCCTTTTCACTTCAATTTTCAATGTGTTTTTGAATTTAGCCCTCTGTTGGTTGATAATTTTCCTTTCCATCAAACGATGTGGCATTCTTTTGTTCCTAACACATTGCCCAGTCCATATCAGTATAGATATTCCCCATTAAATTCTACCCCATTAAGATCTGATGTGTTTTCAAAGTGTTCCTTTAATTTTTTGAGTAGTGTATAAATTGCATTTCTGTACTTGCCAAATATGCTGCAGAAATCTCCCTCCAAGTCTGGCTGCAGCCATTTTAACTATGGGCAGCTGAAGCTGCTGCCTGTTCACTTCCTGGATTTACACAGACACACAGAGGCACACAGACAAACACACATATGCACATACAGTATATACACACATGTGTATATATATATATATATATATATATATATATATATATATACAGACACACACACATACATATATACAGACAGACAGACACACTGACACCACTGCTTGCCTGCACATTTCTCCTCGCTTGATGAATATTCATGGATCCCTGCAGTCTCTTGTTATTTCCGCCCTCATCCAGGCCCCTCCAGCTCTGTAGCTCTCCTTGGCTCTACTATGACTCATCCCTCCTCCCTTGCTGGCAAACTCTCACGAGAGTGAGAGAGAGCTGTGCATGATGTCATTAGCCTAGGCTAATTACCAGACAGGAAAGCATAAGTAGGCTGTATAAGGTATTTACTGGCAGGAAAAAAAAATGTTTTACTATCCAAAGTTAAAACAACAAGGGCAGAAGATTTATTAGATGGAAAGATGAAAAAAATGACTGAAGGTCCGCTTTAACCGCCTATTTTTAGTGCGTTATTGCTTCATTGGCAACAGGTACTAATAGTCAATGGCTGTTAACACTATCCACTCCAGATTCTAAAGTTTTTGCATCAAAATGCATGTCGATGCACAAAGGAAACATAGTGATGCATGACAATGCATCTGCCTAATGCTACAAAAATGCACCTCACAAGCACAGACCTAAATGGGCCCCAATAATTTATGTTTTTAAACTGGCCAATATTTTCTATCTATCTATATAACCAATGTGATTACAAATTAACATTTAATACAGGATGTATTTACTCTGTGACATAGGATTTACAGAACATTATGGGTCTCCTATACAGAGAGTATAGCAGAAGCTGTTTGCCTTTACATTGTATCTACCGTATCTGATAAAAACACTGAACAGGCAGAGAGGGAAGGGATTGAGGAACTGCTCTGACTCAGCTTCTGCTTTTGGTCCATGTGCACAACTGGCAACTTGCTCACTGAAATGAAAATACATTCCTTTTCTGTCAGAAACCATTTACAATCGATCATAATTTAAAGTGGTTTTAAAGGCTGAAGATTTTTTACCTTCATGCATTCTATGCATGAAGGTAAAAAACCTTCTGTGTGCCATTGGCTCCCACTGTTGTCAATCACAGCCAGTGAACCAATGAAGAGAGAGTGGGGGGGGGGGCGGGGTCTGAGCCACAGCTCTATGTGTATTGTGGGCGCATGGAGCAGGGCTCGGGAGCGCGCATGCACCAGTGCCCCCATAGCAAGCGGCTTGCTATTGGGGGCACTTGTCAAGGTGGAGGGACCAGGAGCACCAACAGGGGACCCAAGAAGAATAGGAACAGGGCAGCTCTGTGCAAAACCACTGCTCACAGCAGATAAGTATGACATTAGACATGGGCCGAACGACCCCTGGTTCGGTTTGCGGCAGAACTTTCGAACATCACAAAAGTTCGGAACCAAATAACAATCTCCATTGAAGTTTATTAGACTCAAACTGGACCAAAAGTGCCCATTTTGAAGGCTTATATGCAAGTAATTGGGCATACAATGGTCATAGGGGGTCGGGTACTGCCCTGGGGGGCATGTATCAATGAAACATTTTTTTTGTAAAAAAAGCAGTAATTTACTGATGCTTAAAGTGAAACAGTAAAAATGAGAAATAAAAATGGAAAATTCTTTAAATATAGGACCTGGGGGTCCCCTTAGTTTGCCTGTAAAGTCTGTGCCATGTATAGAACCTGCTGCAGAAATAATGAAATTTTTCCTGCAAGCTTTCTTTATTTTGTAACAGCTTGGGGAGCAAATCTGTATAATGAGGCCACAATTTAGTGCACTCAGAACAAGATTAGAGATTTTTTTGGTTAAATTATGGTGTCTGTTTTGCACCAACGCACTGAAATATACTGCCTTAAATGTGCACTAACACACTGAAATATACTGCAGTAAATGTGCAATAATGCACTGAACTATACTGTCTTAAACATGCACTAGCGCACTAAAATATACTGCACTGAAATATACTGCGTTAAACGTGCACTAACGCACTGCAATACACTGCGGTACACTTGCACTAATGTACTGCAATATACTGCGGTGAATGTGCACTAACGCACTAAAATATAGTGCAGTAAATGTGCAATAACGCACTGCAATATACTGTGGTAAATGTGCACCAACGCACTGAAATATACTGCAGTAAACGTGCAATAATGTATTGCAATATATTGCGGTAAATATGTAATAACGCACTGAAATGTACTACGTTAAACATGCACTAACGCACTGCAATATACTGCGGTAAACGTTCACCAATGCACTAAAATATACTGTGGTAAACATGCAATAACGCACTAAAATATACTGCACTGAAATATACTGTGTCAAACGTGCACTAACGCACTGCAATATACTGTGGTAAACGTGCACTAACGCACTGCAATATACTGCAGTGAACGTGCACTAACGCACTGAAATATACTGCAGTAAACGTGCAATAATGTGCTGCAATATACTGTGGTAAATGTGCACCAATGCACTGAAATATACTGCAGTAAACGTGCAAAAACGTATTGCAATATACTGCGGTAAATGTGTAATAACGCACTGAAATATACTGCGTTAAACATGCACTAACGCACTGCAATATAATTGCGGTAAACGTTCACCAATGCACTGAAATATACTGTGGTAAACATGCAATAACGCACTACTATATACTGCGGTAAACGTGCACCAACGCACTGAAATATACTGCAGTAAACGTGCAATAATTTGCTAGTAGCACTGAACAGAGACCTGTTCTATCTCTCTCCAAGCCGATATCACACTGCAAATGCTCGCTCTGGGGAGAATATTTTTATGTGTGGGTGGGACTTGATTGGGCCATGATTGGAAAGAGTCATCATGACAGTGTCCAATCATAGCTCTGACAGTGCTTTGTGCCCTGATTGGGCAAAGCTTTCACTGCTTCAGCCAATCAGGGCTTCCAATGCACTGTGCGGTGGTGCAGCGCATTGTGGTCCTTCAGCGGTCCAAACAAATGGCCGAACGCCCTTACAATTCTGATGTTAGTTCTCTTATTTACCCCTTTTGGTCTCTTAAGTATACCATTGAAAGCATTTTGTTATATTTGCTTAATAAGTACAAAAAACCCTTTTTGATCCTGCCAGAGCCGATAACTTCCTGTGCTCCCTGCCTCTGTTGTACTCTTACATTGTTACCTGTGTAGCACCCTCAAGTGTACAGAGTAGGTACATTTAGTTTGGCTCCTCTACAGGCAGAGGAGTTGGGGCTTATTTGTTTGTGTTAGTGTGTAGAGCTTTATGGGTTGGGTCTCTGCTACCTACTCCTGGCTTCAAGAACCTGCTAGATAGTTCTGGAACTTAGAGGGTGGAGGGACAGAGACTAGGCCTGAATATTTGTGGAGTGTCCAATCCCTGGGTAGTCAAGGTCCAGTAAGTGGAAAGACAGGCCATAAATGTTCTGGAGCTTGGCCATGCAGGAGCTGAGTCCAGGGTCCAGTCACCTGGAAGGGACCCCTTTGCTGGGGGGCTCTGCCCCTGAGCAGAAGAACAGGTGAAAGCCAGAGAGAGAGACAAGGACCAACAGAAGCCTCACACCCTTTCCGGACTTAGTTTAGCCCCCATTCACACCAGTGCAATTTGTCATACGATTTGACAGTTCCAAATTGTATGGAACCGTTCATACTGCCACAAATCATATCACAGTGATTATGAATAAGGTTCCTGTACTACTTTTTACCAACTTAATTTCGACTTGCATAGACTTCTGTTGTATGAAGTCCCAAGTCACAGTGAAATCAGCAGTGCAAATCACATTAATGTGCGGCTTTGAAATCACGCTGTATAGCAGAAAGCCTGTGCAGCAGCCGCTTGGACTTCAGGACTCACCAAAGAGGGATCAAGTGAGTAGCTTTCATTCTTCATATCCCAAGCCTGGATAGAGGAGGGGCAGGAAGGTGCAATACTTTACTTGCTCCTAACTAAGGGACAGAGGGACAGCCTAGTGACATTTCACAACTGGAGAAGCCATCCCACACCACTGAGGATTCAAGAGCAGTCAGGTGAATTAGCAGTTCTCTATGAAGCAGCACCTATATTTAGCAGTTGGAACTTTTTTCTTTTTTTTTTTTCTTTCTGTACTATAAATCCTATGGAAGGACAGCTTTGTAACATTAATTCCTAGCAACCAGAAATTTACCAAGTCCCCAAATTGCAATCAAGTTCTACAGTTCTGGGCATCAAATGCTTTTCCCCATTCTCCATCCAAGTTTACCCCTAAATAAACAAAAACAAAACAACAAACATTCCCTGGACTTGAGTCTGCGTGAAAGCTGCAAAAACTCCTATCGTCTGGCTGTGTGTGTAAGGCAGGACCTGGAAATCCAGCAGCCCTTGCGGATTTCCCCCTAGCGCTATACCAGCTATCACTCAGGATTACGAATCACCTCTCCCTATTGTTGTATCATGGTCACATGATAGTTTAAGTTATTTTACGGTTTTCATTCAATATGTGCAAAGAGAGATCACACAAATACTTAAAAGTATAACATTTACAGTATTAAAGATAATGACAGATACAGATACAGATAAACACCTTGTAGTCCTCTGGCCTTCTGGCTGGCCGGCTATTAGCAGGTCAAGGTGGGTGTTGTGTTGGGATATTCAGCCCTCTTGGGATCCGAACATGTATTGCTTGATAACTGTTACTGTTTTTGCTATGTTTATTTACGTGTATTTTGTATTTATTTTGTTTTTCTGTTTTATGCTTAGTACATGTGTATATGACGATTACTGTGCACTACCCTTGCTGACCCTGAAGAAGCTGTTCCCGTGAAACATGTCGGGCATTTTGGGCACTTTCGTCACTACATTCATCTGACTACACCCATTAGTCAGTGAGGGCAATATTGGATTATTTGCCCCATTATGTAGTTTGACATATATCGTGTTATCGTGTTTCCTTTCTCTACATTTATATGCTGTATTGTCTGATTGTATATGGACAATGCAATTTTATTGTGTTTTGTATTATGTAATCATTTTTTTTTTTATATTTTAATATAGTGATTTACCTATACCCCTTAAAGTCCCCATAGCCCCCTCTCTTCCAATTTCCATTGTATCCATTTACTTTGGGACGCAGGTACCTTTGTATTTCTCGGCTTCCCTCTGAGCTCACCTAATCTACAGATACAGATAAAGATAAAAAAAAATAACAAGAATACTTAGCTAAAGATGTTTTCCGCCATGGAGTCCCGTTTACTGTTACGCAACATGGCACAGGTAATCAGCACCAGACACTTGCCTCGTGGCCATTCTGGATGAGACTAAACTCTTACCAGTAGGGCAGTGGTATTTGGACTTGTGTATAAGGAATATACCACCCGCAAGCCAACTCCCTTTGCAATATAACCGCTCAAGGACTTGACCAATTAACAATAACATTCCTTTGGTATATGGTAGAACTATGCTTATGTCCTTATATGGCTCCTTGACCAGGATTTGGAGGCCTAGAATGCATTAGTGAGCCACTTTAATAAGAAGAAAATATAAAATATACAGTTTCCCCATCCCCTATGTTATCGTTAAAAGGAGAGGGAGACGTGTCTTGCGGTCCTCTCATAGGTGGACAATGGTGCTCCATGGTAGTCACAGTAGATGTTAGAACAGGCAGTGTGTTACCGACAGCATCCCCAGCTGAAAACAAAGAGATACAACTAATGCAGCCATCACATCCAAGAACTAGTAAGCTGCAATATTTGAAATGTTGGTTTGTTGGCTTTGGATACACTATAAAATCAAACAATTGGTCACTGGAGGCAATTTGCATGTCGCGCTTTTCCGCACTGAAGGTGCCCGATTAAAACCCTCATTTCTTTAGCAGATTTACTCTGTAAATTTTGAATTGTTAGAAGTTTGTATAGGACTGTAAAGAAGTTTGTATTGGCTGGCTGTGCACATGGCCATTCAGAAAGGATTACATTTTGAGTGGGTCACCTTAGGAATCCCTCTAGAATTGTGAGTAGCAGACCTGTATGTGATTCTATAGACTTGCCTTCAATCACTGATGCAGCCAGGAGGTACAGTCTGTTTTATTACCAGCACAAAGACAAATTTCATCTTGAGATTTACTTCAGCATTACAGAATATCTCTTTCTGCAGGGGAAACAGAACATTAAGGGGACTCGAATGTGAGGCATTATTAATAGCTAGATATTTCAAAGTGCTAAGATTTTCCAGAGCCTACCAATTGCATTTTTTGAAGGAATGCTTGAAATAAAGTTGCCGGTAAAGAGGAACTCCAAATAAACTTTTTAATCACCATATAGGCCACAATGGAATTTACAGAATTTTGCATTAATTTTTCATTTCAGTGTAATTGCTGAAAGCCTGTCTTTATACAATGTCAATTACCTTCCAAAAGGGCAGGTGAATTAGGTTCTTAGTGCACAGGGTTGCTTAGGAGGCTACAGGGCTGTGGTCTTTTTTAGTCTTATGCAAGCTCTGTTTCATGTTACTATTCAGAAACACCCTAGAATAGCTCTTCTACACCTCCTTATCCCAAGCCCCACTATCAAAAGGTTGCAACCTTCCTTTTTGTATCGGCTAAATAGAATAATGCCAGAAGTTGAAAGAAACCTATGGTGGTCTTGCCAGATGTTAAAATACTAGTATCTTCATCAACATGCATTAGATTAGGCCATTATATCTTATATATATATATAGATCTTTGTCTTTTTCTACATCTTTGCCACTATTCAATCTCTGACACAATACATTGCCATGTAACTGCATGTCTCTACTATGCTATTGGCTACAATGGTGCAAAACAACAGTACTCCCAGTTTATGTGCAGTATACCACATTGTGACTCTGCTATATGAACAAACCTGAAAAGAAATGTGGAAATATGTTTTTGGTTACCTGGCACATTGTCGGCACACTGACTTTTATCAAGCAAATAAGCAAAAATATTAGCCCAAAATCAGACTGCCTTGCACAAAGTGCACCCAACAGTTTTTCTGTGTATTTGCAACCTGTGTGCCTAGAATCCCAGGATCACAGGCAGCCAACTGTGACAAATTCTCAGAATTCTGGAACAGATTTATCACTGTACATGAGATATATTTCCTGTTTAAACAGACATGCAATTAAGAAGTGGTCAGAATTAGGTTTTATTCTGTTGCAGTGCAATTTTAAAGCATTTGAGGAAGGAGTATATGACTTATGGCCCATTCACATCAAATGCAACGGGCTAAGCTGTGCATCCTTGCCCAACACAGTCCCAAAACACAGACAAGGCAATTTGCTTCAGTTCAGTTGGTGTGTGCTGACAAAAAGTTAGGACATGCTCTACCTTTTTTAGCGCAGGGTGTTATAAAGCAGTACACTGCATTGCAACCTACTGCAGAGAAAAATGATGAAATAAATGTAATTTGTGACATTCCAAGTTTATTTGGCATTGGCACCACTCCCATCGAACCCAAGCTGTAACCTTCTACTAAATCTGTTGCAAAGTCAGTTTCTCTGCTCCAGTTTAGCATTGCTTTGTGAGACAGAATTGATAAATGTGTAGGTGGGGCCTACTCACCCTGCACATGGGCGAAGCGTGCTAATCAATGCAAGGGACCAGGTGGAGACTGCCATTATGTGAAGAATCAAACATGAGGGCAGTTCCCTGACTTAGAGATGAGCCTTCACCGTGTGTAGTAAATAAAGTACAGTTCCTCTGAAAAGCGTCTTGTCCAATGTCACTATACACTGTAACTCGGGGTTCGGCAACCTGTTAATCGCGACCTACCTGTCGACCGCGGGCAGGTGACAGGTAGATCACTGTCGAGTTCCTGCTGACCTCTAGGTGCTCCTTCTCTCCACACCAATTGGCAGAGAAGCGCATAGAAAGGAAAAGCTAAGACGTCTTGCCACCTGAGCTCTCAAGCCGGGAAGCAAAGTCAGTTCTAGCCAGAGGCATTCCCCGCCCTGCAATAACACCCCTTTTATGTGCAGCTGCGGGTTGGGGGATACCTCTGTCGTCTAGGATTCCCTTTGGGCTAGTTTGGGCTCTTGTAGCCCTGAGTGTAGTGCGCTGATCCCTGCCAGCCTTCTTCTCCAGTTAATTCAAGTGGGTGACATCATGTGACCAGAAAGGAGGACTGGCGAGGATCAGAGCACCAGAACAGTTAGCTATGTCACAGCAAACCCTTCAGTACCATGCCCCCTGTACTTTGCCCTCCAGGACACCCCTGTACCATGCTCTCCTGACCTCCCTGCACTGTGCCCTCAAGACTCTCCAGTACCAGGCCCTTCTGACCTTCTGACCACCCCCCTTGATCTTTGTCCAGTAGATGCCCTGTTCTCTTCCTTGCTAGTCTCTCTACTGCTCACCCATGTCATCTGCCCTACTGACCTCTGTATGCTGACCTACATCCTACTGACCTCTGTACACTGCAATAGATCTTACTGACATCTGTACACTGCCCTACCAAGTACTGACCAACATACACTGCGCTACATACTACTGACATCAGTACGTTCCCTACATCCTACTGACCTCTGTACACTGCCCTACCAAGTACTGACCAATATACACTGCGCTACATACTACTGACATGAATACACTGCCCTACCCACTACTGACCAATGTACACTGCTCTATATACTACTGACCTCTGTACACTGCCCTACCCACTGCTGACCTTTAGGGGCTTGATAGTTATCTAAAAAAAAAAAGGCTGCACCAACCCGGTGAACTTTGATCTCTTCCATGTTGTCATAGTAGATCATCTCCTCTCAAAGGTTGCCTACCCCTGCTGTAATTTATATGTTGCAATAGGAGGGATGAACTGAGCCTGCACCCACTCCACCAGCCCATCGTACCTCCGTTACATCACTCCCAGTAACAAAATGGGGTCCTGCCGAGGACATAGCGTGGACCTCATGCGTGCTTATTAACTCTTCACCCCCATACCTAGTAACCATGCCATAGATGTACGTAACGTGGGTTTAGATCCGTTTGCTTTTGGATACCGACCAGTAGGGACCCCCTCGCTGATGACTGGTTGCTTGTGTCTTGAACTTGTGCTTGGTTACTCTTAACTACATTCTTCTTTGTCTTGCTGAGTTAACCATTTGTAGTAGTGTTACTTCATACCCCGTAGTGCTTTACAAACCCTGGTTCTTTGGATATGCCAGAACCAACATGCACACCTTTGAATAACTTCAGGCCTGGCTCATAACGGTTAATGTAACTTTACTGAACAGTTTGCAGCATACAGTTCAACGTAAACATCTTTCCCCTAATTCTAACTAAAGTTGTGTGGCTGCCCAGGCATACCTCTGTGAGGCCAAAGTCCATTATGACATTGTCCATGGCTTGGCTGTCTCTGAAAGTCCCGGTGTCTTCAATCCTACTTCCACATATAGGCAGCTAGGAAGATCCGACTAAGCAGGGAAACCCAGAGAAGAGCCCAGAACCTCAGCCTTTTCACTTTTTATGTCACAGGTGAGCTGGCTTGGTCCCAGAAAGCCCAGGAACAGAACTTTCACAAGTTAACCCCTTTGCCAACCTGGGCCAGCCGCAAACTCACTAGACCCTAAACCCAGTTCAACCTGCCTACATATGTCCCTCTTTTTTTTTTTATGTAAGTGACAATGTAATACAATGGCCTCCAAACTACAGCCTGTGGGCCAAATCTGGCCCCCTGCAAGATTTTATCCAGCCCTCTGATGCAGGAGAGTACTTTGACAAGAGGTGTGTGACATACTTGGTCTTGAGGCTGAAATGATGAGAGAGCTCTGCTTGCAGCTAAGTGCTCCACACCCCTGAGGATGGTAACAGGGGATGCTGAGCCCAAAGAAGCAGGGATTGCCAGCTGTGCTGAAGACAAGTAGTGCTGTAGCAAGGGACTTCTGCAGATGGAAACTAGATGATGAGGGCAGCTGGTCCTTCAGGTGAATACAGAATCATGCAGTCAGTCACAGCAGAGAGCTGATTACAGCAGGCAGGGCAAGGCAGTAGACGAATTCAGCAACGAGTGCCAGGGTCAGGACACCATATTCAGCAAAGGAGAGTTCAAGAGCGTAGTCAGGGGCTAGTCGGGGTCATACACAGGAAGCCAGCAGGGACAGATCCGTGAAGGAAGCCAAGGTCAGAGCCAGAAGAGAGCACTGGTAATCCAGGAGCTCGCTGAGTCGATAAGCACACAGAAAACATGGGTAACAGGGAGCTGAAGACAAGTCAGTAAAGTCTGTGAGCATCTGCTCTTATAAACGCGCCAATATGGTATGCGTCAGTGAGCACAGGCGTGCGCCATAAATTAATGTTTGTGCGCTGTGTGCTGGGCTGTATGTTGGTATGTTGGTAAGTGTGCCAGATCTTTGAACCAACCTTTTGATGGTGATGGCTGCGATGGTGCAATTCTCATGTAAGGGTAAACTCTGATGTAAGGGCAACTCTAATGTAACGGGGCTCTAATGGGGACTGTGATGGGCTCAAGCTTCTTTACTTTGCTTTCTTTGCTTTGAGGCCCCTTTCACACTTGTGCGACTTCAAAGTTGCGCGATTTACCGCGACTTTTGCCGCAATTTTGACTATGCTTGAATGTCTTTGGCCTCAAAATCGTGCCAAAGTAGTGCAGGGACTACTTTGAAGTCGGTGCGACTTCATGTCGCACTGATATGAATGGGACACATTGAAAATAATGGAAAACGACTTGTTATGCGAAACAAGTCGCACTAGTGTGAATGGGGCCTAAAACTTCTTTGCTTTATGTTACTGAAGTTTTTTTTCTGTTATTCTAAATCATATCATGCTGATTACATTACAAAAAAAAAACTCCAAGGAAAACCTATTTATTCTTTTATTTAAATTTGATTTGTTCATTTATAAAAAAAAAAAAAAAATTCAGCACACAAATGTTTGTAAAATGTATGATGTGGCTCTTGTACCAAAGAGTTTGGAGACCCCTGATCTAATAGAGCCATGCCTGATATGATGTACCTGCTACTCCCACTTTTCACTATAGTGCACCCACTACTCCCATCCTTGCTGTTAAATTACAAAAGTCAGAGGGTGTCAACTGTAGTTGAGTAATCTGGTGCTGGTAAGGTCTCAGGGGATGGCAGGTAAAGCATAGTTGGGGAGAAGTATTAAAATATGCAAAGTGTCTAGAGACAGCAATACATCGAGTCTTCAGATAGAACCTAGTGCTAGTGTCCTGTGAGTCTGTAAGAAGACTCAGGTGGTAACATGGTGGCCAAGCATTACATACAGTATCTCACAAAAGTGAGTACACCCCTCAAATTTTTGTAAATATTTTATTATATCTTTTCATGTGACAACACTGAAGAAATGACACTTTGCTACAATGTAAAGTAGTGAGTGTACAGCTTGTATAACAGTGTAAATTTGCTGTCCCCTCATAATAACACAACACACAGCCATTAATGTCTAAACCTCAGGCAACAAAAGTGAGTACATCCCTAAGTGAAAATGTCCAAATTGGGCCCAAAGTTCAATATTTTGTGTGGCCATCATTATTTTTCAGCACTGCCTTAACCCTCTTGGTCATGGAGTTCACCAGAGCTTCATAGGTTGCCACTGGAGTCCTCTTCCACTCCTCCATAACATTACAGAGCTGGTGGATGATAGAGACCTTGCACTCCTCCACTTTCCATTTGAGGATGCCCCACAGATGCTAAATAGGTTTTAGATCTGGAGACAGGCTTGGCCAGTCCATCACCTTTACCCTCAGCTTCTTTAGCAAGGCAGTGGTCGTTTTGGAGGTGTGTTTTGGGTTATTATCATGTTGGAATACTGCCCTGCGCCCAAGTCTCCGAAGGGATTGGATTATGCTCTGCTTCAGTATGTCACAGTGTATGTTGCCATTAATGGTTCCCTCAAGGAACTGTAGCTTCCCAGTGTCGGCAGCACTCATGCAGCCCCAGACCATGACACTCCCACCACCATGCTTGACTGTAGGCAAGACACACTTGTCTTTGTACTTCTCACCTGGTTGCAGCCACACACGCTTGACACCATCTGAACCAAATAATTTTATCTTGGTCTCATCAGACCACAGGACATGGTTCCAGTAATCCATGTCCTTAGTCTGCTTGTCTTCAGCAAACTGTTTGCTGGCTTTATTGTGCATCATCTTTAGAAGAGGCTTCCTTCTGAGACGACAGCTATGCAAACCAATGTGATGCAGTGTGCGGCATATGGTCTGAGCACTAACAGGCTGACCCTCCACCCCTGCAACCTCTGCAGCACTCATACGTCTATTTCCCAAAGACAACCTCTGGATATGACACTGAACACATGCCCTCAACTTCTTTGGTCGACCATGGCGAGGCGTGTTCTGAGTCTTGTTAAACCATTCTATGGTCTTGGCCACTGTGCTGCAGCTCAGTTTCAGGGTCTTAGCAATCTTCTTTTAGCCTAGGCCATCTTCATGTAGAGCAACAATTATTTTTTTTAGATCTTCAGAGAGTTCTTTGCCAAGAGGTTACACTTCCAGTGGCCAGTAAAGGGCCTGAGAGCGATACCACCAAATTTAACACACCTGCTCCCCATTCACACCTGAGACCCTGTAACACTAAGGAGTCACATGATACTGGGGAGGGAAATTGACTAATTGGGCCCAATTTGAGCATTTTCACTTAGGGGTGTACTCACTTTCGTTGCCAGCGGTTTATACATTAATGGCGGTGTGTTGAGTTATTTTAGGGGAACAGCAAAATTACACTGGCTGCGCACTCACTAATTTACATTGTAGCAAAGTGTCATTTCTTCAGTGTTGTTACATGAAAAGATATAATAAATATTTACAAAAATGTGAGGGGTGTACTCACTTTTGTGAGATACTGTATAACTTAAAGCAGTTGTAAACCTGGTGAAAAAAAAAACCCTGCAGGATAAAGGCATTTGTGAGCTAGTATGCATATGAAATTCTCACCTTAAAACGAAGCCCTCTCAGCGGTGCCCGGCCACAGCTGAGAGGGCTGACACCTTCTCCCACCCTCTCTTCTGGGATCGTGGGCTCCGGCACTGTGAGTGGCTGCAGCTGTGATGACGTCACTCCCATGGGAGCCCTCGATTCAACAAGAAGCTCTGAAGTTCTATACATTCCAGTGCACACTATAATGAGTTGACATTGTTAGTCTGCCCGCTTGTTGTCGCCGCCTTGGAGGGGGCCATGTTGTTGGTTACTAGCGGCGGAACTACAAATGTCCACTCATTATAGCATATACCGGAGTGTATACGCTGCTGCATGTTCTGTGAAAACACCAAGTGGTTGAAATCTCCAATTATTCCTGGTGTACAGTCACTGGAAGTGACGTGGTTGGAGTTTTTTCGGCAGAACACTGGCACGGTTTGCCGGACCTTCAGAGCGTATGCACCGCTGACGTCAGGGACTGCATACAGGGTGAACATCTCCTAAACTGTGCAGGTTTAGGAGATATTAATTTTATCTAAAGGTAAGACTTAACATAGGCTTACCTGTAGATAAAAATAAGAAAGCGGGGTATACAACCACTAACTGTATGGGGAATTTCTACAGAAGGTCTACAGTACATACCCTGTTCAGTAGTAGCACAGAAGATTCGATTCACAAAGCTAACACACTAGCTTTTGGCATTTATTTTCAATTAAGTGGCAATTTTTTATCAGCTGTGCCGAATAAGATTTGAATATTAGTCATATACATGCATCCGGAAAGTATTCACAGCGCTTCATTTTTTCCACATTTTATTATGTTTCAGTCTTATTCCAGAATGGATTAAATTCCTCAACATTTTACAAACAATACCCCATAATGACAACATGAAAGAAGTTTGTTTGAAATCTTTGGAAATTTATTAAAAATAAAAAACAAACAAAATCACATGTACATAAGTATTCATAGCCTTTGCTCAATACTTTGTTGAAGCAATTTTGGGACCAATTACAGCCTCAAGTCTTTTTGAGTACAATGCTACAAGCTTGGCACACCTATTTTTGGGCAGTTTCTCCCATTCTTCTTTGCAGGACCTCTTAAGCTCCATCAGGTTGGATGGGAAGCGTCAGTGCGCAGCATTTTTCAGATATCTCCAGAGATGTTCAATTGGGTTCAAGTCTGGGCTCTGGCTGGGCCACTCAAGGACATTCACAGAATTGTTTCTTAGCCACTCCTTTGTTATGTTGGCTGTGTGCTTGGGGTTGTTGTCCTATTTTAAGATGAACCTTTGCCCCAGTCTGAGGTCCAGAGCGCTCTGGAGCAGGTTTTCATCAAGGATGTATCTGGACATTGCTGCATTCTTCTTTCCCTCGATCCTGACTAGTCTCCCAGTTCCTGCCACTGACAAACATCCCCACAGCATGATGCTGCGAACACCATGCTTCACTGTAGGAATGGTTTTGGCCAGGTGATGAGCAGTGGCTGGTTTCCTCCAGACATAATGCTTGCCATTCAGGCCAAAAAGTTCAATATTTGTTTTATCAGACCAGAGAATTTTGTTTCTCATGGTCTGAGAGTCCTTCAGTTGTCTTTTAGCAAACTCCAGGCAAGCTGTCATGTGCCTTTTACTGAGGACTGGCTTCCATTTGGCCACTGTACCATATAGGCCTGATTGGGGGAGGGCTACAGAGATGGTTGTTCTTCTGGAAGGTTCTCCTCTCTCCACAGAGAAACGCTGGAGATCTGTGAGAGTGACCATCGGGTTCTTGGTCACCTCCTTGACTAAGGCCCTTCTCCCCCGATCGCTTAGTTTGGCTGGGAGGCCCACTCTAGGAAGAGTCCAGGTGGTTCCAAACTTTCTCCATTTATGGATGATGGAGGCCACTGTGCTCATACAGACCTTCAATGCTGCAGAAACATTTCTATACCCTTTCCCCATGTCTGTGCCTCAATATAATCCTGTCTTGAAAGTCTACAGACAATTCCTTGGAATTCATGGCTTGGTTTGTGCTCTGACATGCACTGTTAACTGTGGGACCTTATATAGTCAGGTGTGTGCCTTTCCAATTCATGTCCAATCAAATGATTTTACCACAGGTGGACTCCAATCAAGTTGGACAAACATCTCAAGGACGATCAGTGGAAACAAGATGCACCTAAGCTCTTTTTTGAGTTTCATGGCAAAAGCTGTGAATATTTATGTACATTTGATCTTTTATTTTTTTGAATTTGCAAAGATTTCAAACAAACTTTTTTCACGTTGTCATTATGGGATATTGTTCATAGAATTTTGAGGAAAATAATGAATTTAATCGATTTTGGAATGAGGCTGTAACATAACAACATAACA
The DNA here is from genome assembly GCF_965119305.1 of Pelophylax lessonae. Taxonomy (NCBI): domain Eukaryota; kingdom Metazoa; phylum Chordata; class Amphibia; order Anura; family Ranidae; genus Pelophylax; species Pelophylax lessonae. Next base: position 482,387,997 of record NC_138772.1, on the reverse strand, counting down.
AAATGTGGAAAAAGTGAAGCGATGTGAATACTTTCCGGATTCACTGTAACTAAAAAAATAAAATTCTTATTTTGGGCCTATAGTCTTTACTTTAGTTCAAAATATTGATGCTTCCACCTTTCCATGCTTCTGTCCATGTTGTCATTTGTTTGTTATACACCATAAATAATGCTTCAGTTTATCCTGCCAATTAGAACAATAAAGCATTACATACTGCTCCCTCGTAATTGCGTCCATGTAACCAGCAACCTATCCCAAGAATCCAATCCATCAGAACATCACGCAACACTAACATTGCATGACCCATTGAAGCCACGACTGCAGCAATTTGGAGGCAAGCTCAGATTTCATTGCCTCTCTAGCTGATGTGATTGCAGATGTTCCACCACATTTACCCTGCTGACCGGGTTCAACGTGATAGATCACCATGCCACAGATCAATATGGGACTATATTAAACACAGACGCAATGAGCAACTGTAGAGCTTTCCAAGATCATATGCAACTGATAGAGCTTCATGAGCCGGCCTGAGGGCTACAAGTGACTAATTAAAAAATACAGGAAGCAGGAGATTGAATTATAAGATCCTCAGAACATGTTGCGCCAACTGTTTTCCACAAGGAGAGATTACGCTCCACTTCTGCAGTAATTCAATTTTGTTTTATATTTAAAACCCTCTTCCCTTGATGTATGAGCCAGTTCATTTACTAAAGCACAAATAACCAGCGCTGGTCGATGACAACATTGCACTTTGCCTGGTGTGTAATAATGACCTATGGCGTCACTGCAATCTCAACCTAAACCAAGTGTCAACGTCTTGGCTGTTTAACAATAGGCTCAATAAATTACATCAGTTGCTGCACATGGGAAGATTGCACAATATGATATCCTTACCGCAGTCATACATGTACATAGACCACGGCTTGACAAATTTGCTTTAAATCTAGCAGCCAGCTAAAAAAGTTAGGAGCCAGGCGCCCAGAACTGCATGTCCGGTGCGTCGGGCAAAAGGAATTGCTCACGCCTGCAGTGGCGTAGCACCCAGGACAAGGCAAATAATTTGCACCTCCTAACCTTTGGACTTTCCACTAGTTCGGCTGCGATGGATTATTAAGGGCTCCTCGTTATTCAGAACCTTAGCCTGTGATTGGCAGCCAATCAGAGGCTATAGTTGTGAATAACGAGGAGGCGGAGTCCTTGCTAATCCAGTGCATCAGAGCGAACAGCCTATAACCCTGACTGGGAGGTGGGGTGTTTGCGGCGGCAATGAAGAGTATACAGTGTGGGGGGGGGGCAGTGGAGAGGGGGGATGCAGCCAGGTGGAGAGGAGGTCAGAGCCGGGTGGACAGAAGAGGGGAGGGGATGCAGCCAGGTGAAAATGAAGGTTGGAGCCAGATGGACAGTAGAGGCGGTATGCAGCCAGTTAGAGGGGAGGACAGATTCCAAAAACAGTATCTCTCCTGCACTCAAGTGGTATGCGGGAAGGTGAATGGTCTGAATGGTCTTTTTAGCACAGATAAAGTGGTCTTGCTGCCCCCCTCAGGACCAAGGGTATCCAAACACTGAAAGACAACAAGAGAAGGGCGCACCGACCTTGTGCATTACCACTAAAAAGTTTATTAAAATCAAAATGGGTAGTGTACATTATACTCGCAAACATAGGATGTATACATGCATGTAGGAAATGGGAACCAATCGCCTTCAGAACACTTCTCTACTGCTGGATGGCGTGATGGCGTCCGCAAAGACCACTCTGTGGTGATTTTGGCTCTGAGGAAGAGGGTTTTCCCTCGAAACACGTAAGCCAAACCAGGTCTTTGTGGACACTATCACGCCATCCAGCAGTAGAGAACTGTTCTGGAGGCGATTGGTTCCCATTTCCTACATGCATGTATACATCCTATGTTTCTCTTGTTGTTGTCCTTGAGGGGAGGACAGAGCCAGATGCACAGAGGAGAGGAGGGGATGCAGCCAGGTGGAAGGGAGGATGGAGCCAGGTGGACAGGCGAGGGGGAAAGCAGCCAGGTGGAGGGGAGGATAGAGCCAGGTGCACAGAGGAAAGGAGGGGATGCAGCCAGGTGGAGGGGAGGAGGGAGCCAGGTGGACAGGAGGGGGGATGCAGCCAGGTGGAGGAGAGAACGGAGCCAGATGCACAGAGGAGATGCAGCCATGTTTATTGATACTATTTATTTATTTTTATTCTGTATCCTAAAGGCTGTTTTTGAACATGTGATGAGCAGCAGAGGACTAGAAGCTCCTCCTGCTTATGTTTCCCTTCAGACAGGCTAGGGAAGAATCTGGGTCATGTGACAGCTGTATGTCGCTTAAGAAAAAGGTAATTTGATTTTTTTTTTATTAAAATAATCACAGTACCATCATCCACATACAGAAATAGAAGGGGTCATGTAAATTAACCACTTAAGCCCCAGAAAGTTTACCCCCCTTCATGACTAGGCCATTTTTTGCGATACAGCACTGCATTACTTTAACTGACAATTGCGCGGACGTGTGACGCTCTACCCAAATACTATTTATTTCCTTTTTCTTTCCACAAATAGAGCTTTCTTTTGGTAGTATTTGATCGCCTCTGCGGTTTTAACGCTATAAACAAAAAAAAAACCGACCATTTTGGAAAAAAAACAATAATTTTTACTTTCTGCTATAAAACACATCCAATTAAAAAAATTTAAAAAATCAAATTCATTTATCAATTTAGGCCAATATATTTTCTGCTAATTATTTTTGGTAAAAAAATTTCAATAAGTGTATATTGATTGGTTTGTGCAAAAGTTATAGCGTCTACAAAGTATGGGATATTTTTATGAAATTTTTATTTATTTATTTTTTTTACCAGTAATGGTGGCAATAAGTGATTTTTAGCGGGACTTTGATATCGTGGCAGACAAATTGGACACCTAACTGACACTTTTTTGGGGACTAGTGACACTAATACAGTAATCAGTGCAAAAAAAAAAAAACTCTCAATTGCACTAATGACACTGACAGGGAAAGGGTTACCATCAGGGGCGATCAAAGGGTTAAGTGTGCTGTTAGGGAGTGCTTTCTAACTGTGTGGGGGTTGGCTTAACTAGAGGAAGACAGAGATCCACGTTTCTGCTTTGCTCTGGTTTGTTACACTGCCGTTCTGCTCTCCTGTGAACGATTGGCGGGTCCCAGCAGACATTGTGTCCGCCGGACCTGCTGATTGGCTCCTGCTGTGATTGATTGCGGGTCACCAATGGCGTGTGCGCGCACCAGACGCTGTGTACGAAATCAGTGGCCCATCATTGGGCTCCATTCAGTATATCATTTGTGGAGTCAGTGGAGGGAATTGTGGCTTCCAAAAAAATAAATAAAGTGGAAGTAATAGTGCCCCATCATTGGCATCAGTGGGAGGAATAGTGCCCCACCATTGGTGTTAGTGGGGGGGAATAGTGCCCTAATGTTGGTGTAAGTTGGAGAAATAATGCCTCATCGTTGAGATCACTGGGAGGAATAGTGCTCCATCGTTGGCATCGGTGGGAGAAATAGTGCCCCATCATTGGCATCAGCGGGAGGAATAGTGCCCTATCATTGGTTTCAGTGGGAGAAATAATGCCTCATTGTTGGGAATCACTGGGAGGAATAGTGCCCCATTGTTGGCATCAGTAGGAGGAATAGTGCCCCATCGTTGGCGTCAGTGGGAGGAATAGTGCCCCATCGTTGGTGTCAGTGGGAGGAATAGTGCCCCTTTGTTGGTGTCAGTGGGAGGAATAGTGCCACATCGTTGGTGTCAGTGAGAGGAATAGTGCCCCATCGTTGGTGTCAGTGGGAGGAATAGTCCCCCATCATTGGTGTCAGTTGGAGAAATAATGCCTCATTATTGAGATCACTGGGAGCAATAGTGCTCCATTGTTAGCATCGGTGGGAGGAATAGTCCCCCTCATCGCTGGTGTAAGTGGGAGGATTAGTGCCCCATCATTGGGGTCAGTAGGAGGAATAGTCCCCCATCGCTGGTGTCAGTGGGAGGATTAGTGCCCCATCATTGAGGTCAGTGGGAGGAATAGTCCCCCATTGTTTGTGTCAGTGAGAGGAATAGTGCCCTATTGTTGGTTTCAGTTGAAGGAATCACAAATCAATACAAATCAATGCTTGCACTCCTTCTACTGGCTACTAGAACCTGAGGGCCACACAATAAATACCAAAGGGATAACCCTTTGCACTGCGTATAAAGGCTGTTTGATCATGTCTCTCTGATCCTCCTCTTCTTTCACTGGCTCCAAAAAATAACCTGATATTTACAGAGCCAGGGAACGGGCTGCATATGCTCAGCTTGGTGTGTATTGCTGGAGAGTTTTTTTTTTGGGAGAGTTCATGTGATCAGCACAGGACCAATCAGCACTGTCCAGACAGAGGATCAAGGGAGAATGAAAACTTCTCCTACAAGCTTTACTAGGAACTGATAGAAGTCACAAGGCTGCTATATACTGCTGATGGGAAAAAGTACAGGCGGACCCCGGGTTACAAACAGGATAGGGAGTGTAGGTTTGTTCTTAAGTCTAATTTGTTTGTAGGTCGAAGACAGTGCACTTTTAAGTGTAACTCCAGACTGTGCAGGGATGTGGGATGTTCCGGGTTCTTCTGGGCGTGCAGTTGTGTTATCTGGGGCTCTTGTGGCCATGCAGTGTGGGATGTGTGCGGCGCTGCAAGATGGCTGCTCCGCAGTATCCAGGACCAGCGTGGAGCACAAGTGGCCGGCTTTGACATCTGTTCATAAGTAGGAGTTGTTCGTAACTCGGGTGTTGGTAACTCGGAGACTGCCTGTATTTAGCAGTTTATATTTAACCACTTGCCGCACGCCCACCGTCAAATGACAGCGGAGCAGTGCGGCTCTCGTTCTGGGACAACATGGCCGCGCCATGTTCCTAGGACATGGCGCAACCCCGATCTTGGTAAAGAGTCAATGACGTGGCTCTTTACCCATGTGATCTGCTTTGTCCAATCACAGCTGGTCACATGTAAATGAGGAAGTGCCGTTTATCGGCTCTCCTCGCCTCACATTGTCAGAGTGTGTGTTGAGGAGAGCCAATCAGCGGCTCCTCCTCAGAGGGAAGTCCAGAGAGGGTAAAAAAGGGGGAGGGGTATGTTTGTATATTAAGAACAGTATACAGGTAAATATGAGGAATGATATTAATAATGGAGCTATGGACGAGGCAGAATCCCTATGGGTAGAGCTTCAAAGGAAAGGCACGGTGGGGAAGGTAATATTGGGCGTATGCTATAGGCCCCCAAACCAGAGGGAGGAGGGTGAGGCGGACCTCATGTTACAGATAGGATTGGCAGCAAGGATGGGAAATGTCATTATAATGGGGGACTTTAATTATCCTGATATAGACTGGGCAGAAGGAACCGCGCATACAGCCAAGGCTCGGCAGTTCCTAAATGTTTTGCAGGACAATTTCATGGGTCAGATGGTGAATGCACCGACAAGAAACAATGCGGTACTTGACCTACTGATTACCAACAATAAAGACCTGCTCACGGATATAGAAATACGGGACAACTTAGGGAACAGTGACCATAGGTCAATTGGTTTCAGTATTAATTACAGTAATAGGAAACACAAGGGTAATATAAGGACACTGAATTTCAAAAGAGCCAATTTCCCTAAACTGCGCTCGCTGCTAGAAAATATCAAATGGGATAGAACCCTGGGAACAAAGAACACGGAGGAAAAATGGGAGTGCTTCAAGAGCATACTTAACAAGGGGGTGGGCCAGTGCATTCCACAGGGAAATAAATTTAAAAGAGCAAAACTAAACCCTGGGTGGCTAAACTCCAACATAAAAATGTATATTAGAGCTAAAGAAAAGGCCTTCAAAAAATACAAGACTGAGGGGTCATTGGCAGCATTTAAGCACTACAAAGAGTGTAATAAGAAATGTAAAGATGAAATCAGGGCGGCTAAAATAGAACACGAGAGACATATAGCGGAGGAGAGTAAAAAGAACCCCAAGAAGTTCTTTAAGTATATAAACAGTAAGAAAGCGAGGCCAGAACACATTGGCCCCATAAAAGATGATAAAGGAAAAATGGCCACTGAGGACAGAGAAAAGGCGGAAGTGTTAAATAATTTCTTTTCTTCAGTCTTCACAAAGGAATCGGGGGGCTACACGAACCTTGCTTGTAAGGCCGAACTAAATAATACACCTCAGGAAGTGCCGCCATGGCTAACAGAGGATAGACTTAGAGCTAAACTAGAGAAACTTAACATAAATAAATCCCCGGGACCGGATGGCTTGCACCCGAGGGTTCTTAATGAGCTCAGCCAGGTGATTGCCAGACCATTATTCTTGATCTTTAAGGATAGTTTACAGACAGGTATGGTGCCAGCTGATTGGAAAAAAGCCAACGTGGTACCAATATTTAAAAAGGGGCCGAGATATATCCCGGGTAACTATAGGCCGGTCAGCCTAACATCAGTAGTCTGCAAAATTTTGGAGGGGATGATAAGGGACCACATACAAGACTTTAGTAATGAAAACGGTATTATAAGTAGTAATCAGCATGGATTCATGAAAAATCGTTCATGCCAAACCAATCTATTAACCTTCTACGATGAAGTGAGCTGCCACTTAGATAAAGGTAAGCCTGTGGATGTGGTGTATCTGGACTTTGCAAAGGCCTTTGACACCGTTCCCCACAAACGCTTACTGTACAAACTAAGGAAGGTAGGTATGGACCATAAGGTGAGTACCTGGATAGAGAACTGGCTCCAGGGGAGAGTCCAGAGGGTGGTGATTAATGGGGAGTACTCTGATTGGGCGGGTGTGGAAAGTGGGGTCCCCCAGGGTTCTGTCCTGGGACCAATCCTGTTTAATTTATTCATAAATGATCTAGAGGAGGGGATATCTAGTACAATCTCAGTATTTGCAGATGATACTAAATTAGGCATGCCAATATCTTCTATGCAGGATGTGGAAATCTTGCAAGCAGACCTGAACAAAATAACGGGGTGGGCAACTACATGGCAGATGAGATTTAATGTAGAAAAATGTAAAGTAATGCACTTGGGGGCCAGAAACCAGAAAGCAAGCTACTCACTAGGGGGGGAACCTCTGGGTGAGTCTAGGATGGAAAGGGACCTGGGGGTACTGGTAGACAACAGGCTTGGAAGTGGCATGCAATGCCAAGCCGCTGCAAGCAAAGCCAACAGAATACTGGGTTGTATAAAAAAGGGGATTCACTCCAGAAATAAAGAGATTATTCTTCCACTCTACAAGACTCTGGTCCGGCCACATCTGGAGTATGCTGTCCAGTTCTGGGCACCGGTCCTCAGGAAGGATGTGCTGGAACTGGAGAAAGTCCAGAGAAGGGCAACAAAAATAATTAGGGGAATGGAGGACATCAGCTATGAGGAAAGACTACAAGCACTGAACTTATTCTCTCTGGAGAAGAGACGATTGAGGGGGGATATGATATCAATGTACAAATACTGTACTGGCGACCCTAGCATAAGGAACAAACTATTCAGAGAAAGGAGATACAATAAGACACGTGGCCACTCACTAAAACTTGAGGAAAGGCGGTTTAACCTTAAAGTGCGTAAGGGGTTCTTCACTGTAAGAGCGGTAAGGATGTGGAATTCTCTTCCGCAAGCAGTCGTATCAGCGGGGAGCATTGATAGTTTCAAAAAACTATTGGATGGACACCTTAAAGACCACAACATACAGGGGTATACAATGTACGGCTAAAAGCAAACACACACACACATCATAGGTTGAACTGGATGGACTTGTGTCTTTTTTCAGCCTCACTAACTATGTAACTATGTAACTATGTAACTATGAAAGGTAATCAGGGCACTGATCATCAGTGCCCTGATTACAGTAAATTACAATAGTGCCCAAACAGTGCCCAATCAATGCCCATCAGTGACACAAAACAGTGCCCATCAGTGCCCACATTGACCTCAATCAGTGCCCATTAGTGATGCCAGTCAGTGCCCATCATTTCCTGCTCATCTGTGCTGCCCATCAGTGCTGTCCATTAGTGCCCATCAGTGCTGTCCGTCAGTGCCCGTCAGTGCTGTCCTTCAGTGCCACCTATCAGTGCTCATCAGTGCCACCTATCAGTGTGGCATATTAGTGCCTCCTCATCAGTGCAACCTATTTGTGCCCATCAGTGCCGCCTCTTCAGCGCACATCAGTGAAGGAGTAAAATTACTTTTTTACAAAATTTACTGACAGAAATTAAGAAAAACTTTTTTTTTCAATTTTTTTTTGTCTTTATATAGTAAAAAATAAAAAACCCAGTGGTGATTAAATACCACCAAAAGAAAGCTCTATTTGTGTGAAAAAAATGATAAAAATGTAATTTGAGTACAGCAATGCATGACCGCGCAATTGTCATTCAAAGTGTGACAGTGCTGAAAGCTGAAAATTGGCCTGGCCAGGAAGGGGGTGAAAGTGCCCAGTATTGAAGTGGTTAATAAAATAATTACATTTCCATGTTCTGTGTACTGTGGAAGACCAGATATAGTGACTGCAGGCTCCTGGGTTTAGTAACACTTTAATTTACAACCTGCGCTCCAGAAATCTCTCCCTTTCCCAATGCACCGCATATACACTATGGTCCCACATAATGGGACTGTCTCCAGTGAATGGAAACGCTGCCAAGACAGCGAATAACTGCAAAAACTCACAGATTATTGCAACCTTTTCCCAAATCCACTTTATGATTCTGATAGAAACTGATGGTTGTAGGATGGCCTAAAGCTAAACTCTGGGCAGCAGGCATTCAGCAGATGTAAGGATTATATAATGCATTTACCTCTGTATTCTTTTCCTGAAATGTTACTGTGATCTGCCATAAATCATGTTCTACATGCTTCAAGAATATCGCTTATTCTGTACTTCAGCTCACCTCTGACAGCCTAAGCTGGGTATACACTAGTAGAATTTCAAACCAAAAATTTGTACAAAAACTCTCAGTACATTTCAATGTTGTTCAAAAGTAGTTTGATTTCAACATTCGATTTTGAAATAACTGGACTTTACTGAACTTTACTGAATGGAAAACAAAAACAGTTAGAAATTTGTACATTCAAGAAAAAAATTGCCATCCTACTCCTTCAAATTTTCTCATCACTGCAGCCATAGAAGAATACGGACACCATTAATGAATTAAAAAAAAAAAAAACGAAAAAAACATTCTTACAACAAAAAATATCAAATGAAATTCTACTAGTGTATTTCACCCAGGTTTCTCTACTGGTGTCATTCCTCTTCTCATTGTAGTCTTGCTGAGACCATGTGCACATTACGGCCCTAGTGTCATCACAGGAAGGATTCTGTGAATTAGCAGCCCAAGCTCCAGTGATGTGGGGATGCAGTTGGTCCCCCACCCAAGTCCCGATGCAGACAACAGTAAAAGCAGTCTAAAGAGATCAGATGACCACTACTTTCAGGCACCCAAAAAAAAAAAATCAGATGTAGAGCGAAATATAAAATATTTAGCAGGGAATGTCTTCATTGTGCTCATGCTACATAGTGGTGCTGTTTTTTGATGTGTCTGATGTTCATGTCAATAGGTGTTCTGGTTAGACATTGGATTTTCCATTTGAACATACGCAGTTGCTTTTGACATGCTGCATCCAAAGAAACACAAAGTCATGTGTACTGTTCAATTAAAGTCTATGGCATTTTGAGGACATGTGTTTGACTTCTAAATGCACATGATCAGGAAACCATACCAGTTGACACGAGCGCTTTCAGGCTGGGTTCACATTAGTGCGAATTGGATGTGGGTCAGTAGACTGTGACCTCTCAATGGAGCCGGTTCACACAGATCTGGGACGGCTGAGGAGCAGTTTGCAGAAGAGTCCTGTGCATCCTCTGGTCTGTTTCAGGTCCGAATCCAGCCAAAAATTCCTGAAACGGAGAACAGGGACAGACTTGACCCCTGCTGTAAGCCGCTCCGCACAGCAGTGTGAACTCAGCCTCAGTCTTTGGGAGTGAAAGAAGCACTCGGCTCAACTCTCTTTAATTCCAGCAGCAGTATGTCTATTGCTCCTATACTATATTACAACACATGCAGTGGTCACATTGTTCTGTAGTGGAAAACATTAATTTGAGCCAGCTTGGCCCAAACAAACGATTTAAAGTAAAATTAAACTTGGAATTCTACTTTGTCAGCTTTCAGCGCTGTCAGATAACACTGTACTCATATGAAATTTATATAATTTTTTTCACACAACTAGAGCTTTCTTTTGGTGGTATTTAATCACCACTGGGTTTTTTATTTTTTTGCTAAGCAAATTAAAAAAAAAAGTTTTTTTCTTTGTTTTTGTTATAAAATTTTGCATATAAGTAATTTTTCTTCTTAAGGGATATGCGGCACTGATGAGGAGGCACTGTTGGGGCTGCATTAATAATCAGGACACTGATGATCAGTGTAGATGTCCCCTGTCACACTTGCCGTTTACTGGCCCCTTATCCCAATCACAGAGCAAGCTGGATGCGTGCCAAAGCAGGCGCACTGTACTGGGAGGTCGTCAATAGGGGCCACGTGATGTCACAAGGGAGGAGTCTCATGTGGATGCGACCTACGTATGCGTTCGCTTCTGCATGCGAGCATGACGTGACGGGGGTGCTTAACTTTTTTTTTTTTTTATTCTTTATTTTTTTTTTGATTTTTTTTTTACACTTTCCCTTTACATTTTTTTAGCACTTTTTTTTTCCTATTACAAGGAATGTACACATCCCTTGTAATAGGAACAGGGCATGACAGGTCCTCTTTATGGGGAGATCTGGGGTCTATAAGACCCCACATCTTTCCTAGGCTGATCAAAAAAACACTATCTCAGGCTTTCCAGCTGAACACACAGCAGTGTTTACAACTGCCGGGCCAGGCATGATGTCTTAATGTCGCGCCCGGCCTCCCAGAGTCATAGAGATGACTGGGGACCATCTGGTCCTCGGTCAGCTCTATGGTAAACTTCCGCCGCCAGCAGATACCTTCTCCAGCTCGCCGGTTGCATGGGCGAGTTGGTAGAAGCACCAGGGGATGGCAGGAAGCGACTGAACTGCCCCTATGACTGTTTTTACTGTGCAGGGAATCATCGCTAAAAAAAAAGATATCTGAATGATGCCTGAATATTAAAATAAATACTTTTTTTTTTTTTTAAGCGCCCCCCTCACCCCATGCTTACATGTAGTGGTGAACAAACATGTCGGTCCCATGTGCATATGTAAACAGTGATCGCACCACACATGTGAGGTACAGCCGGGAACGTCAGAGCGAGAACAATAATTCTAGCACCAGATCTCTTATGTTAATCTAAACTGATAACCTGCAAAGGCTTTTAAAGAGTCACCAATGGATAATTGAAAGTACCATAGTTTGTATGAGCGTTCACAAATTTAAAGTGTGACATGTTTGGCATCTATGTACTCTGTGTAACATTATCTTTTATATTTTACCAACATTTTTTTATTATATTGTGTTTGTGTTCACTAAAATTCAAAGGCGTAATTAGAATCCTCAGGGCCCCGGTGCAAGAAAGCATGAAGGGCCCCCCCCCCGACCCCCAGCCAGGGCCCTTTCCACTGATTCCTAGGGCATGAAGGCAGCAGGACCTGGACAGGAGGGGCGGTGACGGGGGACATATAGACAAACAAATCCCCTCCATTTTCCTCCTGCGGCCTCTGAATGCCTATGGGAGGGAGAGGAGGAGAAACTGGCTTTTATCAGCTGCAAGAGAAAAATGGAGGGGATTTTTTCCTCTATATGCTGCCCCTACCCCCTATCCAGGTGTAGAGGGGCAATACATTGGCCATTGCAATTGTGACCCCTGTAGTTACGCCCCTGGGATGAGTGGCAGCGGTGGTGGTTGGGTGGGGATGAAATCAGTGGCAGTGGTGGTGGGTGGGGGTAGGATGATTGGCAGCTGTGGTGGAGGGGGTGGAATAATTGGCAGAGGTGGTGGGGGTGGCGGTAGTGCGGTGAGTGGCAGCGGTGGTGGGGGGGGGTGGAATGGAATGAGTGGCAGCGGTGGTGGGGGGGATGGGATGAGTGGCAGCGGTGGAGGTGACAGGATGAGTGGCAGGGGGATGGGATGGAATGAGATAGGTGGCAGGGATGGGATAAGTGGCAGGCGTGGCAGCGGTGAGGGAGGATGGGATCAGTGGCAGTGGTGGTGGGGGGGGGGGGGATGGGACCAGTGGCAGCAGTGAGGTGGGCATGGGATCATTGGCAACGGTGGTGGTTGGGGGGGATGAGATGGGATGAGTGGTAGTGGGGGAGTGGTGGTATCATTGGCAGCAGAAGTGGTGGCATGGGGGGGATCATTGGCAGTCATGGTGGTGGTGGGGGGGGATCAGTGGCAGCGGTGAGGGAGGATGGGATCAGTGGCGGTGGTGGTGGGGGGAATGGGACCAGTGGCAGCAGTAAGGTGGGCATGAGATCATTTGCAACGGTGGTGGTTGGGGGGGGATGAGATGGGATGAGTGGTAGTGGTGGTGGGGGGGATGGTATCAGTGGCAGCAGAAGTTGTGGCATAGGGGGGATCAATGGAAGCAGTGGTGGTGGTGTGGGGGGGGTCAGTGGCAGCAGTGGTGGTGGTGTGGGGAGGGGATCAGTGGCAGCATTGGTGGTGGTGGTATGGGGGGGATCAGTGGCAGCAGTGGTGGTGGTGTGAGGGGGATCAGTGGCAGCAGTGGTGGTGGTGTGGGTGGGGATCAGTGGCGGCAGTGGTGGTGGGGGGGAATCAGTGGAAGCAGTGATGGTGGTGTGGGCAGGGATCAGTGGTGGCAATGGTGGTGGTATGGGGGAGATCAGTGGCAGCAGTGGCGGTGGGGTGGGATCAGTGGCAGCAGTGGTGGTGGTGTGGGATCAGTGGCAGCAGTGGTGGTGGTGTGGGTGGAGATCAGTGGCGGCAGTGATGGTGATGTGGGGGGATCAGTGGCAGCAGTGGTGGTGTGGGGGATCAGTGGCAGCAGTGGTAGTGGTGTGGGGGGGAATCAGTGGCAGCAGTGGTGGAGGTGGGGGGGATCAGTGGCAGCAGTGGGGGTAGAGGTGTAGGGGGGGTCAGTGGCAGCAGTGGTGGTGGTGTTGGGGGGGGATCAGTGGCAGCAGTGGTGGTGGTGTTGGAGGGGATCCGTGGCAGCAGTTGTGGTGGTGGTGTTGGGGTGGGATCTGTGGCAGCAGTGGTGGTGGTGTGGGGGGAATCGTTGGCAACAGTGGTGGGGGTGGTGTGGGAGGGGTTAGTGGCAGCAGTGGGGGTGATGTCGGGGGGATTAGTGGCAGCAGTGGGGGTGGATCAGTGGGGGTTAGATCAGTGGCAGTGGTGTGGGGGGGATCAGTGGCAGCAGTGGTGGTGGTGTGGGGATCAGTGTTACTGACTTGCAGATCACTCAGTTCCCCCTCTTTGCTAGGTCTCATTGTCTTCGGCTTTCTTCCTATGTCTCCAGTAACTCCTATCCCAACATGGGGTCTCCTGACACGGTGGAGAGCTCCTCCCCCTTCACTCTACTGGGTCAGCCGATTTTCTCTTTCAGTCTCCAGAGTCTCTCTACCCAACTAAATTCAATGGGCGGGCAGAGAGGATGGGCGGGGCCTGTATGCCTGTAAGTGTGGGCAGAGAAGATGGGCCTGTTAGAGTGCACATGAATGGCCAGTGTACTATCTCCCAGGCGACGGGCCCCCCTACAGTGGTGGAATTTCACGGCCCTGTCGCAAGTGAGACTGCTGCAGCTCTGGTAGTTCCGCCACTGCTAAAATTCATTAATGTGTATTTTTCCCCAAAAAAATTGTGTTTGAAAAACTGTTGCATAAATACCATGTGACATAAAAAAATTGGAACACCCACCATTTTATTCTTTAGGGCTTGTGGTATCCAAGTAATTTTCTAGCAAAAAAAAAAAGTAGATTTTTACATGTATGTGAGAAGTGTCAGAATTGGCCAAGTTTTGAGGTGGTTAAAGTAGCACAGTGCTAAATAGCAAAAAATGGCCTGGTCATGAAGGGGTTTAACCACTTTACCACCGGAGGATTTTGCTGTCTTCCGTGCAGGCCACTTTTTGCGATTCGGCGCTGTGCGACTTCAACTGACAATTGCGCGGTCGTGCAACGCCGTACCCAAACGAAATTTACGTCCTTTTTTTCCCACAAACAGAGCTTTCTTTTGGTGGTATTTGATCACCTGTGCGATTTTTACTTTTTGCGCTATAAACAAAAAAAGAGCGTTTATTTTGAAAAAATAACAATATTTTTAACATTTTTTTTATATGAAATTCCCCCCCAAAAAAGATGTAAAAACCAATTTTTTTTAAAAATTTTTGGCCAATTTGTTTTCTGCTACCTATGTTTGGTAAAAAAAAATTGCAATAAGCGTATTTTGATTGGTTTGCGCAAAAGTTATTGCGTTTACTAACAAAGGGAAAGATTTCTGTCATTTTTGGTGTTTTTTTTTTTTAACGCGTAATGGCGGAGATCTGCGATTTTTTTTGCGGGACTGCGACATTGCGGCGGACAGATCGGACCCTTGACTGACATTTTTGACACTTTTGGGGGTACCAGTGACATTACTGCAGTAATCAGTGCTATATATATGCACTGTCACTGTAAAAATGACACTGGCAGGGAAGGGGTTAATTTTATTGGAGAGGGAGGGGTTAATGTATGCCTGGTGCTTACTGACGTGTAGGGGGGGGAGGTGACTGAGTGAGTCATGGACAGATCACATGTTCAGCTATGCTGAACACTCCGATCTGTCACTCCCTGTCACTATGGAGATTCGCCCGCTTGTGTTTACACAGGCGGGCGGATATCCACACTAGATCCCCGGCGATCGGGCCAGAGCAGCGGCGATCGCCGCTGCTCCTCCCCTGGCCCGACTCCCGCTGTGAATGAAAACAGCGGGAGCGAGCCTCCGGCGGCGCGCAAGCGCCGCCCAGAAGGGGGGAGTGTCTGACGACGTAGTACTACGTCGTCAGACGATAACGAGCCACTCTGCCGCAGTAATATTACTGTGGGCGGTGGTAAAGCGGTTAAAATCTTCCAGAGGTCAAGTGGTTAACATTGTACCTGAAGGTAAAGGTCTGCAGCACAATAACTCACCTCTGAAGGTTGGAGTGCCTCTCCCAGTATGTGACTGGAAAATTTAAAGAGAAGCAGCAGAATCATGAGCTCATTTCTATGTTTCTGCGGGACATCCCTTGTTAGCACATGAGCGATGCAGTACAACTGTCTGGAGCCTTGTGCTGATTTGTCCTCTCAGTCGGAGCTCTCTCCTGATTGGCTAACTTTGATTGACAGCCGCAGGAGCCATAGGTGCCGTGGCTGTGTCTCCGCCAATTTAGGAGGGAGAGTCCTGGAAGGTCAAGGGACTCGTGGACATTACTGGACAGAGATGGGGCTCAGATAAGTATTAGGGGGGGCTGCTACATACAGAAGGCTTTTTATCTTAATTCATAGAATGCAATAAAATAGAAAACACATTCTGCTATTATAACTCCTTTCAGCTTTAGGCAATCCTAATGAAAACAATAAATACACTACTGTGTAAAAGTTTTAGGCAGGTGTGAAAAATGCTGTAAATTAAGAATGCTTTCAGAAATAGAAGTGGCAATTGTTTGTTTTTATCAATTACCAAAATTAAAAAGTAAATTAACAGAAGAAAAATACAAAATTGGATGTGACTGTCCTTTGCCTTCAAAACAGCATCAATTCTTCTAGGTACACTTGAACATAGATTTTGAAAGAAACTCAGCAGGTAGGTTGTTCCAAATTGTGTGTGTACTAAACCTTAAACTAATTAACAATTCATGGTTTTCTGCGGCTAAACTGACTCCTTAAAGGAGTGTGTACAAATGGAAATAGTAGCTGCACTAACTAGTGTGTGAATAAATAATACCCAAAGCAACATACTGTACAAAAATAACATTATACAATATACGTGTTCCAACACCACTAACAAACAAGTGTAAAAATAACAAGTATAAAATAATGTTTAAATATTTGTGTGAAATATTTGTATAAAACAAAATGTCCATTAATCCAGTCCGTGCCAGTAATATTGTGTAAAGTTACTCATATGGTGATACAACCAACTGATCCGTGCTTATATCCACCACCTTCTATACTTTGCACTCACCAGACGGCAGTACAATATGGACCCGATCAATATAAATGTCTCCAAGTGTATGCGACAGCATTCCACTGACACAATTCTGAATATGATCCCAGGTCTATATAATGGTATTTCACTGATTTCTTTATTGGTCCAATTGGCTTCCCTCTCATGCACTCATGTAATTAAATAAAAGCCATCATTGGGCAATATTCCACCGGATTTTATTAAAACTATATTTAAAATTTCCCACTCACGTTTAGAAGTGCCCTTAGACCGGCACTAAGTCTGTCCAGTCATTCACAAAAGCCTATGTGACTGCTGCTCCGTTCAATGGAGCCGGTGTGTGTGTCAAGCCTCAATTTCGATGTGGGTCATCCACAAAAGCCTGTGTGACCACCGCTCCATTCAATGGAGTCGGTGTGCGAGTCAAGCCTTGATTTCAATGCGGGTCGACAATCGGAAGTAGCGCGAACCTCATTCCACTAGCCCCAACACGTTTCACAATAGACATGCGTCATAGAAGCTTCCTGATCTGCAATATTGTTCCATTGCAACAATAACATGTCAGTGTACCAGTGCCCCACCAATAAATAGAAAAATTGAAAGCACCCCGTCCCCCTGTGCAAAGGCAAGCACACACGTCGGTCTTGTATACATACATAAACGGTGATCGCACCACAAATGTGAGCTATCGCCGTGAAGTTCAGAGTGAGAGCAAAATTTCTAGCACTAGACCTCCTGTGTAACTCTAAACTGGTAACCAATAAATGCTTATATATACACAGGTCCTTCTCAAAAAATTAGCATACTGTGATAAAGTTCATTATTTTCTGTAATGTACTGATAAACATTAGACTTTCATATATTTTAGATTCATTACACACAACTGAAGTAGTGCAAGCCTTTTATTGTTTTAATATTGATGATTTTGGCATACAGCTCATGAAAAACCAAAATTCCTATCTCAAAAAATTAGCATATAATGAAAAGGTTCTCTAAACGAGCTATTAACCTAATCATCTGAATCAACTAATTAACTCTAAACACCTGCAAAAGATTCCTGAGGCTTTTAAAAACTCATTACTCAAAACCACAATCATGGGTAAGACTGCCGACCTGACTGCTGTCCAGAAGGCCATCATTGACACCCTCAAGCAAGAGGGTAAGACACAGAAAGAAATTTCTGAACGAATAGGCTGTTCCCAGAGTGATGTATCAAGGCACCTCAGTGGGAAGTCTGTGGGAAGGAAAAAGTGTGTCAGAAAACGCTGCACAACGAGAAGAGGTGACCGGACCCTGAGGAAGATTGTGGAGAAGGACCGATTCCAGACCTTGGGGAGTCTGGAGTAGAAACATCTAGAGCCACCGTGTACAGGCGTGTGCAGGAAATGGGCTACAGGTGCCGCATTCCCCAGGTCAAGCCACTTTTGAACCAGAAACAGCGGCAGAAGCGCCTGATCTGGGCTACAGAGAAGCAGCACTGGACTGTTGCTCAGTGGTCCAAAGTACTTTTTTCGGATGAAAGCAAATTTTGCATGTCATTCGGAAATCAAGGTGCCAGAGTCTGGAGGAAGACTGGGGAGAGGGAAATGCCAAAATGCCTGCAGTCCAGTGTCAAGTACCCAGAGTCAGTGATGGTCTGGGGTGCCATGTCAGCTGCTGGTGTTGGTCCACTGTGTTTTATCAAGGGCAGGGTCAATGCAGCTAGCTATCAGGAGATTTTGGAGCACTTCATGCTTCCATCTGCTGAAAAGCTTTATGGAGATGAAGATTTCATTTTTCAGCACGACCTGGCACCTGCTCACAGTGCCAAAACCACTGGTAAATGGTTTACTGACCATGGTATTACTGTGCTCAATTGGCCTGCCAACTCTCCTGACCTGAACCCCATAGAGAATCTGTGGGATGTTGTGAAAAGAAAGTTGAGAGACGCAAGACCCAACACTCTGGATGAGCTCAAAGCTGCCATCGAAGCATCCTGGGCCTCCATAACACCTCAGCAGTGCCACAGGCTGATTGCCTCCATGCCACGCCGCATTGAAGCAGTCATTTCTGCAAAAGGATTCCCGACCAAGTGTTGAGTGCATAACTGAACATAATTATTTGAAGGTTGACTTTTTTTGTATTAAAAACACTTTTTTTTTATTGGTCGGTTGAAATATGCTAATTTTTTGAGATAGGAATTTTGGTTTTTCATGAGCTGTATGCCAAAATCATCAATATTAAAACAATAAAAGGCTTGCACTACTTCAGTTGTGTGTAATGAATCTAAAATATATGAAAGTCTAATGTTTATCAGTACATTACAGAAAATAATGAACTTTATCACAATATGCTAATTTTTTTAGAAGGACCTGTATATTATATAGCGTCCCCTATGGAAATGTTTAAGTATCGAAGTTGGCGTCATTTTAAAGCGTGGCATGTTGCGTATCTATTTACCTGGCGCAACACATTTTTTATATTTTACCAAATATTTGGGTATTATATTGTCTTTGTGTACATAAAGTATATCTATACAAAGTGTGAATTAATAAAGTGACAAGTGCAAATCACTATGATACATATAGTAGTAAATATATCTTCTGACTGTGAATACACCAATATGATGCGTGATGCAGTGTTAGATAAATAAATACATAAAAAACATCACATCAAATATATGATAAAAAGTGTATTATAAAGAAAATGTCCTTATATTCAAAAATAAAAATGGAATCCATCTAGGTAAATTAGTCCATTCATAAAGTGCTGGTGCTGAACTTCAAGTAATAGTGAATAACACTGTGCTCCTCTTTGTGTCCCCACTCACCGGAAACCAATAGAAAGATGAGCTTTTCATATTATCCAAAAATATATGAAGATGGTGGGTATTCCTATCTTCCCGTAATATCAGATACCTGAATCCTTTACTGGGACAAGTGCCGTGCCAAATCCTTATTTGTATAACTCCTAATATCAGATATTCATGTAGAAAAGGAAAATCTCCATAGTATAATATTGTAGGCTTTATTGAAGTAAAAAACAGATCCACTGACAAATAAAATTAAAGCAGTAATCCTCTCGGATCATGTTGATACCACCGCTCAGCGTGCGTTCCAATAGCTGGAAGTGACGTCAGACGTTAGTTCCCCGCTTGAGTGGGGACACAAAGGGGAGCACAGAGTGAGTCACTATTACTTAAAGTTCCTTTATGAATGGATTAATTTACCAAGATGGATTCCATTTTAATTTTTTATATAAAGGACATTTTCTTCATATTGCATATTGTATCACTACACTATTTAAAAAGGTATCCACCTTCATTAGCAGCAGCTCAAACACTGAACTTCATATTAGAGAGTGGTCATTATAATTTATTTATTTATACCCTTTTTGGAGACGCACACTTATTCAATAATTTTTATTACACATTTTAATCCTTAGCGCGGGGATATTTACATTTTTTGACACTGAAGAATTTCACCCCAACTCCTCTGCACCTCAGCAGAAAAGTCCAGATAAAACGAGACCCGCACCCCGTTGTACTGAATGTCTCGCTGTTCTCTCGCCAGCCTCAAAATAGTCTCCTTGTCTCGATAATTAAGCAGTCGGGCCAGCATGGTTCTTGGCGGGCGGCCTGGTTGCAGGGGGCAGGGAGAAACCCTGTGGGCCCTCTCTACCGCATACAGGGAAGAAAAGGCGTCTCTGCCAAAAGTGTCCTTCAGCCATGATTCCACAAATTCCGTGGGGGTCCCTTCTCTTCACCTTTTCAGGGAGGCCAACTATTCCTCCCGAGGCGGTTTTCCACATATTCAGCCCTCTGCTCCAGAGCCCTGGTCAGACCCGCAGTATGGTGAGACTCCCTGGTCGGGGGGGGGGGGGGGGGGGCTGATCTTCCAAGTCACTGACTCGCCCCTCTACAGCAGTAGTACGCTCCCTGACCTTCTGGAGGTCCTGTCTGAGAAGGGACACCGCCTCAGTCAGGCCCCCAAACCGTTTCTTAAGGTGATCCACCGAGGCATTGCATCTATTAATCGCCCGCAGTATGTCCACCAACGTGGGATGTGCATCTTACTCCCATCCCCCCCCCCTCCATGTCCTCCAGTATCTCATCAGCACAGTCCTCAACCTCGGGTCCGCTCCTGCTCGAGATGGCCGGCGCAGGGCCGCCAGAGCCAGCGCAGGTGTCCGGGTTCTTCCCCTTCCCCACGGAGCCAGGGGACTTTTGAGCATAATAGCGCATTTCGCGCTGTGGCTCCTTGGGCGGGTTTTTAGGGGGCGTAGAGGACTTACTGGAGGAGGGCTTCTCAGAGTTCTTGGCAGGTCGCTGCGGGAGGCCTTGTGCGGCGCCATCTTGGTTCCCAGGCATCGCAGCTTCCTCTCGGGTCTTGCGGCGGAGCATCGCCCGGCAACGGAGAAGGGGGAGTCCCGGAGTGTGCCCAAGGGTACAGAGATGCGGTGGTGACCCGGCAGTTAGCAGTGGAGACCGGGGAAAGGATCGTATGTGCGGATGTCAGCGGGAGCTCAGTGAAATGCGTCCTCTCACATGCCGCTCCTGGCCACGCCCCCGGATATTTACATTTTTAAAACCATAGCTTGCAGACTAACTTTTATACAGACTAAATAATATACACTGATTTGGGTTATTTTTACCAAAGAAATGTAGCAATATACATTTGTCAAAATTTATGAAGACACATTTCTTAATTTGCAACATTTTAAACAATTTAATTTTTTTTGGTCTTTCATTTATAGCACAAAAAAAACAAAAAGATAAAACTGTCATATAGGTACAGTGTTGCATAACCGAGTAATTATCATTCAAAGTGCGACAGCGCTGAAAGCTGAAAATTTGCCTGGGCAGGAAGGGGTAAAAGTGCCAAGTATTGAGGTGGTTAAAGTGGTTCTAAAGGCAGAAGGTTTTTTATCTTAATGAATTTAATGGATTAAGCTAAAAAAAAATGGATTTTTGTAAGAACTTACCGTAAAATCCTTTTCTCTTAAGCTCATTGACAGACGTAGTCTTCTTGATTCTCAAGAGCTGGGTTATGTTGTCTCCGCAGGAGTAGGACTAGGCAGAAAGACAAAACGTTCTGGCTCCACCTTAGGGGCAGTCCCTGAGGGTATATCCTCCCTCTCTCTGCTACAGGGAATCAGTTCTGTTTAAAGCAGTACAGAGAATTTAACCCAACCCAACTCAATGATAGAGGGGCGGGTACTACGTCTGTCAATGAGCTTAAGAGAAAAGGATTTTACGGTAAGTTCTTACAAAAATCCATTTTTCTCTATCGCTCATTGACAGACGTAGTCTTCTTGATTCTCAAGAGCTGGGACATCCAGAAGCAGTGCCACAAATGAGGGGTGGGATTGACAAAATCAAATCCAATCTAGAAGGCCCAACCGGTGCCAAACTAGAAGTTTTAAAGGCTCATTATAAACAAAGAATGAGACTAAAGAAAAATTTTCCAACGGAAAAAAACCCTCGAGGTAGACCACTGGTCTCCTCAAATTGCGGCCTGCAAAACCTTGCGGCCAAATGAGGCATCAGACGATGCCATTACATCAACTTTATAATGTTTAGAAAAGGTATGCACCGACGACCAGGTAGCCGCCTTGCACACCTGGACCACTGACGCCTGATGGCGAAAGGCCCAAGACGCACTAAGTGCCCGAGTGGAGTGCGCCTTAACAGGGAACGGGGGCTCCCGACCCTTAATAGAATAAGCCTGTACTACCGTCTGTCTGATCCATCTGGAAATGGTCGCGGCAGATGCAGGCAACCCCTTTTTGGGTCCATCTGGGATCACAAAAAGTGAATCCGTCTTGCGAAACGAGTCTGTCGTTTTCAAGTATACCCTGATCGCCCGGACCACATCCAAGGAGTGTAAAGCAAACTCCCGAGGATGACTGGGCTTAGGACACAGGGAAGGTAATACAATTTCTTCATTCAGATGAAATTCTGAAACCACTTTTGGTAGGAAGGATGGATTCGGACGAAGAACCACCTTATCTCTATGAACCACCAGATATGGTGAACGACAAGATAATGCGGCCAGTTCTGACACCCTGCGTGCAGAAGTAATAGCCACCAAGAAGGCCACCTTCTGGGACAACGTGGGTAGAGGAATCTCCCTAATATCTTCAAAGGGAGGTTTCTGAAGAACCGACAACACTAAATTAAGATCCCAGGGGGGTAACGGCGCGTGCACTGGCGGAGCCAGATGTCGCACCCCCTGGATGAAGCTCCGCACCAAGGAATGAGTAGCCAAAGGCTTCTGAAAGAAGATGGCTAATGCTGAGACCTGACCCTTGATAGTACTCAAGGCCAGTTTCTGCTCAACCCCTTGTTGCAGAAAAGCCAATATTCAAATAATCGAATAAGACCGAGGACGGAACCCCAAAGGTTCACACCATGCAATGTAGGACTTCCATGTGCGATGATAAATCTTTCTGGAAGTCGCTTTCCTTGCTTCAACTAGAGTAGGAATAACTGAAGCTGACAAACCTTTGTCCTTCAGCACCTGGGTCTCAATAGCCAGGCCGTTAAAGCCAGCGATCGTAAAGCAGGATGGAAGATCGGTCCCTGAGACAGTAGATCCTCCCTGAGAGGAAGTCTCCATGGGACGTCTGCCACCAGTCTGACCATGTCGGCGTACCAAGCTCGACGAGGCCAGTCCGGAGCTACCAGGATTACTGGTATTCCTTCCTCCTCTATCCTGCGTAGAAGTCTTGGCAGTAACGCGAGAGGAGGGAAGGCATATATTAGCTGGTATTGCCCCCACGGGGCGATCAGTGCGTCTGCGGTTTCTGCTAGAGGATCGCGGGAGCGAGCCACGAATCTCTGAACTTTCCTGTTGAATCATGAAGCCAACAGATCCACATCCGGGGTGCCCCACCGTAGGCACAACTGGTGGAAAACGTCTGGATGGAGGGACCATTCCCCTTGATCCAGGGTCTGACGGCTGAGATAATCTGCCTGCCAATTCTCCACCCCCGGAATGAACACCGCAGAGATTGCTGGAACAAATCGTTCCGCCCAGCGAAGAATGCAAGCCACTTCTTTGGCCGCTCGGACACTCTTGGTGCCCCCCTGGTGATTGACATAAGCCACGGCCGTGGCGTTGTCCGACTGGATCCGAACCGGGCTGCCCTGGAGCTGCTCGGTCCAGTGAATCAGACAAAGTCTGATCGCTCTCAGTTCCAATACATTTATCGGTAACCTGGATTCTTCCGGGGACCAAAGTCCCTGGGCAGATAACTGACCAAGAATTCCTCCCCATCCGGATAGACTGGCATCCGTGGTCACTATCGTCCAATATATTGGCAGAAATGACTTTCCCTGGCTGAGCATTGGAGACCGAAGCCACCAAACCAGAGACTCTCTGGTCTGTTTGCTCAATCGTATCTGATTGTCCAGGGATTCCGGATTCCGATTCCATCTGAGAAGAATCTCTTGCTGAAGAATTCGGGTATGGGACTGGGCAAATGGGACTGCTTTGAATGAAGCCACCATCAACCCCAGAACCCTCATGCAAGTCCGAAGGGAAGACCAGCTGTTGGACAGTAACAACTGGACTGCTGATTGAATCTTTCGGAGTTTCCCTACCGGAAGAAAAACTCTTGTCCTGACTGTGTCTAGAATTAGACCCAGATATTCGAGCCTCTGGGTGGGAACCAGAAATGACTTTTGCTGGTTCACCAGCCACCCGAATTCCTGTAAAGAAATCATAGTAATTTCTATGTTTTGTAGCAAGGTCTGAGGAGACTCTGCATGAAGCAGAAGATCGTCTAGGTAACCTAGAATCGATATACCTCTTTGGCGCAGAAGTGCCAACATTGGGGCCAACACCTTTGTGAAGACCCGCGGAGCCGTGGCGAGACCGAAAGGTAACGCCACAAACTGATAGTGGTTCTCCTCTACGGAAAAGCGTAGAAAACGCTGATGTCCTGCGAAAATGGGAATGTGAAGATAGGCGTCCTTGATGTCTATGGACGCTAGGACATCCCCTGGATGCAGGAAGGCTGCTACCGTGCGAATGGACTCCATTCTGAACCTTCTTATGTAGACGAAAGAATTGAGTGCTCTTAAGTCCAGAATTGGACGCACTTTGCCCTCTTTCCTGGGTATTGTGAACAGGTTTGAATAAAACCCTTGAAACCGTTCTGTCCAAGGAACGTGGACTACCACTCCTTGTTGTAGTAAATCTGTGACTGCTCTCCGCAGATCTTCTAAACGATCTGCGGATAGACGGATATTGGAAGGGAAGAATCGCGCCGGTGGGAGAGATCGAAACTCGATCTTGTACCCTGACCTTATGACTTCGCAAACCCATTTGTCCGGGATTCTGGAAAGCCATGGATCCGGGAACCGGCGAAGACGTCCCCCCACCCCAGTTATGGGTGGGGGCGCACCTTCAGGCTTTGGATGGTTTATCTTCAGGTCTGGAGGGGGCGGGCTTTTGCTTGCCCGACCAAGGACCCCTGACGCCTCCTGCAGGAGCTTTGGAGGACTTAGTTTTTTCACCCGCTGGACGAAAAAACCTCTTGTGAGCGGAAAAAGAAGGCCCTCGTCTTTGACGAGTTCCTCTACCTTTAAAATTTTGCGGTAAAAAGGTGCTTTTTCCACCGGTGAGATCCTTAATGATCTCATCTAAGTTGGCTCCAAATAGACGCTCTCCTGAAAAGGGGATATTAGCCAATGCTTTTTTTTTGGAACCTTGGTCGGCTAACCAACCTTTTAGCCACAGTGTACGCCTGAGAACCACTGCTGAGACTGATGCTCGCGCCATTAATGGAGTGGCGTCTAACGCCG
This sequence comes from Pelophylax lessonae, assembly GCF_965119305.1. NCBI lineage: Eukaryota > Metazoa > Chordata > Amphibia > Anura > Ranidae > Pelophylax > Pelophylax lessonae. The sequence continues at coordinate 482,363,089 of NC_138772.1, read as the reverse complement.
CATCACATACAAACTGTAACCCCTGTATCATTTGTTCCAACAAATCTGATACCGCCTGAGGGACTTCTTCTAAGTCCCGGCGTAACCACTTGGTCCATTCAGTTACAGCCTGCGAAACCAGACCAATAGCAATTATTGGTCTGAAAGCTGATCCAATCAAGGAAAACATGGTGCGAGACATAGCTTCTATCTTGCGATCCACTGGATCTTTAAAAGCCGGAGCGTCTTCTAAAGGAATAACCGTGGCTTTATTCAATCTAGCAATAGGTGAATCCACCACAGGTGGTTCTGTCCATTTCTTAATAAGGGTTTCCTCAAACGGATAACGCCTGTCAATGCGTTTAGAAATATTAAAAGTGCGTTTCGGCAGACGCCATTCTTCTTCGATTGGATTGCCAAAACATTTGGGCAATGGAAAAACCTTCGCCACTTTGATGCGTTTTTTAGTCCCAAAAGGGATCTCAGTTTCAGCTATTTCTGATGGAATACCCTGTAACCTTAAAGTCTCTTGAACAGATACAATGAGTGCGTTTACCAACGCTTCCTCTCGGGCTATGGCGGATGCCGAAACATCCTCCTCACTGTCTGAAGAGACAGGACCCGAGACACCAATACCAGATGAAGTACCTGCAACTGCAGAAATAGGCTCAGAGTCTGAATCCGAGGTTTCAGATAATAAGGGGTTAGGCGGGGGTCGCTTTCTTGCGCCCTGTCCCTGACAAGCCACTTCCACCCGGGACACAAAAGTTTCCATAATAGCTGACAAAGATTCAATTGTCAATGGGGTGCTGGAGGATCCCGCAGACCCCTCGAGGGGATCCGGAGGAGATACATGAGTGGCAGGGTCCATGTTAATACAAGACACCTTTGCCAGCAAAACAAAAAAACTTTTTCTTTTTTTTTTTTTTTTTTTGTGTGTCTCCCCCTAGCGCAATAGCGCCCCTCAGAGTACCTGCTTCTCGATCCCAGAGAGAGAGAGAGAGGGACCCCCAAGGCTCACCAACCGATGCAGTGCAGTTTCCAACAAACTGCAGTCAGCGTCTGTCTTACACAGACTGGAAGGAGCTGTTTGCTTTTTCCCGGGCAGAAGGCGTGGCTCCGCCCCCTGTGTACGCCTTCCGGCGTTCCCAGCCCTCCACGAGGTAGCTGGGCTCACAAAACATGGCCGCCCCCATAGAAGAGACATAAGACTCCAAAAACATGGCGGCCGGCGTGACCTGAGGACATACATGCATTCGGTCTACGGCAAAATGGCGGCGGACCGCCGATATCGTCTTCCCAGCACATCCACCTGCACTCTGCTAAGAGGTGACATATGGATCTACAGAGATACACTGCACATAAGGTAGGATTATACCTCCTATGTCTGCTGTAATGTTACAGTCTGCTGGGTAGAGTGTTAGCTCTTGAACCAAGTCCACTTCCCACAAACACATGCTGTATTACAAGGGGGACTTGTAAGTATCAGATATATACTGACCATATATGGAGGGGCCCATAATATATACTGCCTCATAATGAGGAAAAAAGGGAACGTTTACTCACCATACCGAACCGACAGGCACCCTCTCTTCACAATACCCTCTCCACCGGGGTGGGGGTTTGTGGACGCCTCGACTCTCTGGTACCTGGCGTCCAAGCGAGACTTTTAACTCGCAAAGTCAGTCCCTTTACTGGGACTCCGTCGCGGCCGACCCAGCGCACTGGTCTGCACGCGCTCGTAGGCAGAAACCGGGGTGACCACTGGATCTCAACATCCAGCCCGTCGCCCGGCCCCGCATACTTACTTGAATATGTCGCGGCCGACCAAACGCAATGCCATGGTCTGCGCGCGCTCGTAGGCCGGCTGGGGTGACCACAAGTGTCGCCCAGTCCGGCATTTTTGCTTGAAGATCTCACAGGAAAAAACACTGGAGAAAACTACCTAAAAAATGTCTTTTTCTTAAAGAAAAAAAGTCTTGCCAGGACCAAAAGATCCCAGCAAGGAACTTAGGTCCTTACTCCTGACTAGACAGAAAAAAACTGATTCCCTGTAGCAGAGAGAGGGAGGATATACCCTCAGGGACTGCCCCTAAGGTGGAGCCAGAACGTTTTGTCTTTCTGCCTAGTCCTACTCCTGCGGAGACAACATAACCCAGCTCTTGAGAATCAAGAAGACTACGTCTGTCAATGAGCGATAGAGAAAAAAACCTTCTGTGTGCAGCAGCCCCCCAAATAATTAGGTTAGTTCTTAACCACTTGCCGCAAAATCACGTGCCTGTATGTCATTCTGTTCAAGCGGTTGTATCTTGTGGTAAAACCGATGCGGCTAAGCAGCCGCTTGCTAGTTATCACAAGCAGGAGAATATCCCCCGCCCAGGCTCTCCCTTCCCACCATCTGCCAGCTGGCTGGAGACCCAAACAAAGCCGAGTCTCGGATTGATTAGGTCTTGGGTTCTGTAACCCAAAAGCAACGTCACTTCCGGTTTACTGGAGCCATAATGGCACCAGATTTAAAAAAAAAAAAAAAAAATGTATACCCTCCCTTCGGAGACTGGGCCACAGGGCAGTATTCCAACATAATGACCCCAAACACACCTCCAAGACAACCACTGCCTTTACTAAAGAAGCTGAGAGTAAAGGTGATGGACTGGCCAATCATGTCTCCAGACCTAAACCCTATTGAGCATCTGTGGGGCATCCTCAAAACGGAAGGTGGAGGAGTGCAAGGTCTCTAACATCCACCAGCAACATGATGTTGTCATAGAGGAGTGGAAGAGAACTCCAGTGGCAACCTGTGAAGCTCTGGTGAACTCCATGCCCAGGAGGGTTAAGGCAGTGCTGGAAAATAATGGTGGCCACACAAAATATTGACACTTTGGGCCCAATTTGGACATTTTCACTTAGAGGGTGTACTCACTTTTGTTGCCAGCGGTTTCGACATTAATGGCTGTGTGTGGAGTTATTTTGAGGGGACAGCAAATGTACACTGTTCTACAAGCTGTACACTCACTACTTTACATTGTAGCAAAGTGTCATTTCTTCAGTCTTTTCACATGAAAAGATATAAAAAAAAATGTGAGGGGTGTACTCACTTTTGTGAGATTATATATATACATATATACATACACACAAAAATGGATTTTTGTAAGATCTTACCGTAAAATCCTTTTCTCTTAAGCTCATTGACAGACGTAGTCTTCTTGATTCTCAAGAGCTGGGTTATGTTGTCTCCGCAGGAGTAGGACTAGGCAGAAAGACAAAACGTTCTGGCTCCACCTTAGGGGCAGTCCCTGAGGGTATATCCTCCCTCTCTCTGCTACAGGGAATCAGTTCTGTTCTAAAGCAGTAACAGAGAATTTAACCCAACCCAACTCAATGATAGAGGGGCGGGTACTACGTCTGTCAATGAGCTTAAGAGAAAAGGATTTTACGGTAAGATCTTACAAAAATCCATTTTTCTCTATCGCTCATTGACAGACGTAGTCTTCTTGATTCTCAAGAGCTGGGACATCCAGAAGCAGTGCCACAAATGAGGGGTGGGATTGACAGAAATCAAAATCCAATCTAGAAGGCCCAACCGGAGCCAACCAGAAGTATCAAAGGACTCATCGAGTAAACAGATGAGACCTACCCCACAAATCCTCGAGGTAGACCAACAGTCTCCTCAAACAGTGGCCTGCAGGAACCTTGCGGCCAGAAGAGGCATCTGACGATGCCATCACATGAACCTTATACAATATTGTAAAGGTATGAACCGACGACTAAACAGTCGCCTTGAAAACCTGAACCACTGACGCCTGATGGCGGAAGGTCCAGGAAACTAAGCGCCCGAGTAGAATGCGCCTTAAAAGGGAACGGGGGATCCCGACCCTTAGATAAAATAAGCCTATACCACCGTCTGTCTGATCCATCTAAAGATGGTCGCAGCAGAACAGGCAACCCCTTCTTAGGGCCATCCGTGATCACAAACAGTGAATCCGTCTTACAAATTGAATCCGTAGTATTCAAATATATCCTGATCGCCCGAACTACATCCAAGGAATGCAACGCAATTCTCGAGGATGATTGGGCTAAGGGCATAGGAAGGACAATACACTGTCCTCATTCAATGAAACTTTGAAACCACCTTAGGAAGGAAGGATGGATTCGGATGAAGAACAACCTTATCCCTATGAACCACCAGATCTGGGGAACAACAGGATAATGCAGCCAGTTCTGACACCCTGCGTGCAGAAGTGATAGCCACCAAGAAGACCACCTTCTGGGATAAAGTAAGCAAGGGAATCTCCCTGATATTTTCAAAGGGAGGTGTCTGAAGAACCGACAGCACCAAATTAAGATCCCAGGATGGTAACGGCGCGTGCACTGGCAGAGCCAGGTGTCGCACCCCCTGGATGAAATTCCGCACCAAGGAATGAGTAGACAAAGGCTTCTGAAAGAAGATAGCAAATGCTGAAACCAGACCCTTGATAACACTCAAGGCCAGCTTCTGCTCAACTCCCTGTTGCAGAAAAGCCAATATTCGGACTACCGAATAAAGATGTAGATGGAACCCAAGGGATTCACACCACACAATATAAGACTTCCATGTACGATGATAATCTTTCTGGAAGTCGCTTTCCTTGTTTTAACTAGAGTAGGAATAACTGAAGCTGACAATCCCTTGTCCTTCAGCACCTGGGTCTCAATAACCAGGCCATTTAAAACCAGCGATCGTAAAGCAGGATGGAAGATCGGTCCCTGAGACAGTAGATCCTCCCTGAGAGGAGGTCTCCACGGGACGTCCGCCACCAGTCTGACCAAGTCGGCGTATCAAGCTCGACGAGGCCAGTCCGGAGGTGCCAGGATTACTGGAATTCCTTCCTCCTCTATCCTGCGAAGAAGTCTTGGCAGTAACCCAAGAGGAGGGAAGGCATACATTAGCTGGTATTGCCCCCACGGGGTGACCAGTGCGTCTGCGGTCTCTGCTAGAGGATCGCGGGAGCGAGCCACGAATCTCTGTACTTTTCTGTTGAATCGTGATGCCAACAGATCCACATCCGGGGTGCCCCAACGTAGGCACAACTGGTGGAAAACTTCTGGATGGAGGGACCATTCCCCCTGATCCGGAGTCTGACGGCTGAGATAATCTGCCTGCCAATTTTCCACCCCCGGAATGAACACCGCAGAGATAGCTGGAACAAATCGTTCCGCCCAGCGAAGAATGCAAGCCACTTCTTTGGCCGCTCGGACACTCTTGGTGCCCCCCTGGTGATTGACATAAGCCACAGCCGTGGCGTTGTCCAACTGGATCCGAACCGGGCTGCCCTGGAGCTGCTCGGTCCAGTGAATCAGACAAAGTCTGATCGCTCTCAGTTCCAATACATTTATCGGCAACCTGGATTCTTCCGGGGACCAAAGTCCCTGGACAGATAACTGACCGAGAATTCCTTCCCATCCGGATAGACTGGCATCCGTGGTCACTATCGTCCAATATATTGGCAGAAATGACTTTCCCTGGCTGAGCATCGGAGACCGAAGCCACCAGACCAGAGACTCTCTGGTCTGTTTGCTCAATCGGATCTGATTGTCCAGGGATTCTGGATACCGATTCCATCTGAGAAGAATCTCTTGCTGAAGAATTCGGGTATGGGACTGGGCAAATGGGACTGCTTCGAAGGAAGCCACCATCAACCCCAGAACCCTCATGCAAGTCCGAAGGGAAGACCAGCTGTTGGATAGTAACAACTGGACTGCTGATTGAATCTTTCGGAGTTTCCCTACCAGAAGAAAAACTCTTGTCCTGACTGTGTCTAGAATTAGACCCAGATATTCGAGCCTCTGGGTGGGAACCAGAAATGACTTTTGCTGGTTCACCAGCCACCCGAATTCCTGTAAAGAAAACATAGTAATTTCTATGTTTTGTAGCAAGGTCTGAGGAGACTCTGCATGAAGCAGGAGATCGTCTAGGTAACCAAGAATCGATATGCCTCTTTGGCGCAGTAGTGCCAACATTGGGGCCAACACCTTCGTGAAGACCCGAGGAGCCGTGGCGAGACCGAAAGGTAACGCCACAAACTGATAGTGGTTCTCTTCTACGGAAAAGCGTAGAAACCGCTGATGTCCTGCGAAAATGGGAATGTGAAGATATGCGTCCTAGATGTCTATGGACGCTAGGACATCCCCTGGATGCAGGAAGGCTGCTACTGTGCGAATGGACTCCATTCTGAATCTTCTTATGTTGACAAAAGAATTGAGTGCCCTTAAGTCCAGAATTGGACGCACTTTGCCCTCTTTCCTGGGTATTGAAAATAGGTTTGAATAAAACCCCTGAAAACGTTCTGTCCAAGGAACGTGGACTACCACTCCTTGTTGTAGTAAATCCGTGACTGCTCTCCGCAGATCTTCTAAACGATCCGGGGATAGTCGAATATTGGAAGGGAAGAATCGCGCCGGTGGGAGAGATCGAAACTCGATCTTGTACCCTGACTTTATGACTTCGCAAACCCACTTGTCCGGGATTCTGGAAAGCCATGGATCCGGGAACCGGCGAAGACGTCCCCCCACCCCAGTTATGGGTGGGGGCACACCTTCAGGCTTTGGACGATTTATCTTCAGGTCTGGAGGGGGCGGGCTTTTGCTTGCCCGACCAACGTCCCCTGAAGCCTCCTGAAGGAGCTTTGGAGGACTTAATTTTTTCACCCGCGGGACGAAAAAACCTCTTGTGAGCAGAAAAAGAAGGCCCTCGTTTTTGACGAGTTCCTTTACCTTTAACATTTTGCGGTAAAAAGGTGCTCACCCGTGAGATCCTTAATGATCTCATCTAAGTTGGCTCCAAATAGACACTCTCCTAAAAAGGGGATATTAGCCAATGCTTTTTTGGAACCTTGGTCGGCTAACCAACCTTTTAGCCACAGTGTACGCCTGAGAACCACCGCTGAGACAGATGCTCACGCCAATAATGGAGTGGCGTCTAACGCCGCATCACACACAAACTGTAACCCCTGTATCATTTGTTCCAACAAATCTGATACCGCCTGAGGGACCTCTTCTAAGTCCCGGCGTAACCACTTGGTCCATTCAGTTACAGCCTGCGAAACCAGTCCAATAGCAATTATTGGTCTGAAAGCTGATCCAATCAAGGTAAACATGGTGCGAGACATAGCTTCTATCTTGCGATCCACTGGATCTTTAAAAGACGGAGCGTCTTCTAGAGGAATAACCGTGGCTTTATTCAATCTAGCAATTGGTGAATCCACCACAGGTGGTTCTGTCCATTTCTTAATGAGGGTTTCCTCAAACGGATAACGCCTGTTAATGCGTTTAGAAATAGTAGAAGTGCGTTTTGGCAGACTCCATTCTTCTTTGATTGGATTGCCAAAACATTTGGGTAATGGAAAAACCTTTGCCACTTTGATGCGTTTTTTAGTCCCAAAAGGGATTTCAGTTTCAGCTATTTCTGACGGAATACCCTGTAATCTTAAGGTTTCTTGAACAGATACAATGAGTGCGTTTACCAACGCTTCCTCTTTGGCTATGGCTGATGCCGAAACATCCTCCTCACTGTCTGAAGAGACAGTACACGAGACACCAATACCAGCTGAAGTACCTGCAACTGCAGAAATAGGCTCAGAGTCTGAATCCGAGGTTTCAGATAATAAGGGGTTAGGCGGGGGTCGCTTACTTGCGCCCTGTCCCTGACAAGCCACTTCCACCCGGGACACAAAAGTTTCCATAATAGCTGACAATGATTCAATCGTCAGTGGGGTGCTGGAGGATCCTGCAGACCCCTCGAGGGGATCCGGAGGAGATACATGAGTGGCAGGGTCCATGTTAATTCAGGACACCTTTGCCAGAAAACACAAAAAAATTTTTTTTTTTTTTTTTTTTTTATGTGTCTCCCCCTAGCGCAATAGCGCCCCTCAGAGTACCTGCTTCTCGATCCCCACAGAGAGAGAGAGGGACCCCCAAGGCTCACCAACCGATGCAGTGAAGTTTCCCACCAACTGCAGTCAGCGTCTGTCTTTTACAGACTGGAAGGAGCTGTTGCTTTTCCCCGGGTAGAAGGACGTGGCTCCGCCCCCTGTGTACGCCTTCCGGCGTTCCCAGCTCTCCACGAGGTAGCTGGGCTCATGAAACATGGCCGCCCCCATACAGGAGACATTAGACTCCAAAAACATGGCGGCCGGCGTGACCTGAGGACATACATGCACCTGGTCTACGGCAAAATGGCGGCGGACCGCCGAAATCGTTTTTCCCAGCACATCCACCTGCATCTCTGCTGAGTGGCGATTTATTGATCTACAGGAGATACACTACAAATAAGGTAGGATTATACCTCCTATGTCTGCTGTAATGCTACAGTCTGCTGGGTAGAGTGTTAGCTCTCAAACAAAGTCCATTTCCCACAAACACATACTGTATTTACAAGGGGGACTTTTAGTGTCAGATATATACTGACCATGTATGGAGGGGCCCATAATTCATACTGCCTCATAACGAGGAAAGAAAAAAGGGAACGTTTACTCACCATACCAAACCGACAGGTACCCTCTCTTCACAATACCCTCTCCACCGGGGTGGGGGGTTGTGGACCACTCCGGACGCCTCGACTCTCTGGTTCCTGGCGTCCAAGCGAGACTTAACTCGCAAGGTCAGTCCCTCCACTGGGACTCCGTCGCGGCCGACCCAGCGCGGAGCTCTGGTCTGCACGCGCTCGTAGGCAGAAACCGGGGTGACCACTGGATCTCAACATCCAGCCCGTCGCCCGGCCCCGCATACTTACTTGAATGTGTCGCGGCCCACCAAGCGCAATGCAATGGTCTGCGCGCGCTCGTAGGCCGGCTGGGGTGACCACTAGTGTCGCCCAGTCCGGCGTTTTTGCTTGAAGATCTCACAGGAAAAAAAACACTGGAGAAAAACTACCTAAAAAATATTTTTTCTAAAGAAAAAATCTTGCCAGGACCAAAAAGATCCCAGCAAGGAACTTAGGTCCTTACTCCTGACTAGACAGAAAAAAACTGATTCCCTGCAGCAGAGAGAGTGAGGATATACCCTCAGGGACTGCCCCTAAGGTGGAGCCAGAACGTTTTGTCTTTCTGCCTAGTCCTACTCCTGCGGAGACAACATAACCCAGCTCTTGAGAATCAAGAAGACTACGTCTGTCAATGAGCGATAGAGAAATACATACATACATTATATATATATATATATATACACACACACACACACACACACACACACACACACACACACACACACACACACACACACACACACACGCAAAGAATATGCTTGGGGGTTCTAAGTGATTTTTTAGTAAGAAATACTGATTTTAAATTGTAAGCAACAAGTGTCCGAAAAAGGCTTAGTCGTTGCAAGTTTGGGGTCATTCTCCTGCTGCAGAATATATTTTGGGCCAATCACACACCTGCCTGATGGTATGGGACGATGGATAAGTATCTGCCTGCATTTCCCAGCATTGAGGACACCACTGATCCAGACCAAATCCCCAGAAATGCAGCCCCAAACTTGAAAGTAGCCTCCACCACGCTTCACTGTTTCCTACATTATTATTGTACCGTTCTCCAGTCCATCAACAAACTGCCTCCTGCGGCAGCCAAATATATCAAACTTTGACTCATCAGTTCAGAGCACCTGCTGCCATTTTTCTGGACCCTAGTTCCTATGCATAGGTGAGTCGCTTACCCTTATACCCATCTTGGAGGTATGGCTTTTTGGCCACAATTCTTCCATGAAGACCACTTCCAACCAGATTTCTCCAGACAGTAGATGGGTCCCACTGGTTTCCTTCAGTTCCGTGCTAATGGCACTGCTGGACATCTTCCAATGTTGAAGGGAAATAAGCATTAGGTATCTTTCATCTGCTACATTGTTTCCTTGGCCGACCACTGCATCTAACGGTCCTCAGCGTTACCCATTTCCTTGTGCTTCTTCAAAAGAGCTTGAACAGCACATCTTGAAACCCCAGTCTGCTTGGAAATATTTGTCCATGTTGATGCAGTAAAACTACCTTGAGTCTTATTGCTGTGCTCAGTCTTGCCATGGTGTGTGACCTGTGACATGAAATTGTCTTCTACAACCTCACCTTAGTGGAAGAGTTTGGCTGTTCCTCACCCCGTTTTAAGCCTCCCACACAGCTGTTTCAACCTACATATGAAATTGATGATCATTAGCATCTACTTGGTGCAATTGGTAAATCATACATCTGACTCTAATCCTACAAAATCTCTGAGACTTTGTTTAGGTGTGCAAGTGTAAGAATTGAAACCAAAGGATAGTCACACCAAATACTAACTTAATTTGGATTTTCCTTCTATTCGCTCACTTTGTAAATTGATAAAAACAATTAAAATACCGTATATACTCGAGTATAAGCCGACCCGAATATAAGCCGAGACCCCTACTTTTGCCACAAAAAAGTGGGAAAACTTATTGACTCGAGTATAAGCCTAGGGTGGGAAATGCTGCAGCTACTGGACCCAACTGGACCACCACGAGACACAAAATAGGGGCTGCGGGCATGGTACAGGAGATGGCGCAGGTCATAGTACAGGCATTGCACAGGTCATGGTAAGGGCATGGCACAGGTCAGGGCACAGGTGATGGTACAGGCATGGCACAGGTGAAGGTATAGGCATGGCACAGGTCATGGTACAGGCATGGCACAGGTCATGGTACAGGCATGGCACAGGTCACGGTACAGGCATGGCACAGGTCACGGTACAGGCATGGCACAGGTCACGGTACAGGCATGGCACAGGTCACGGTACAGGCATGGCACAGGTCACGGTACAGGCATGGCACAGTAGGTATAGGCATGGCACAGTAGGTACAGGCATGGCACAGTAGGTACAGGCATGGCACAGGAGATGCAGTGCTGCGGGCATGGTACAGGAGAATGTTCTGTACCATGCCCGCAGCACTGCATGAGGAAATACAGGGGCTGCGGAGGCATCTCACTTACCTGTCGGTGAGGCGCCGTGTTCGATTTAAAAATCGCGCCACCCGGCGCCGCCATACGTCACCGCAAATGCGCCACCGATGCTCAGGAAAAGCCGAACACGTTCGGCTATTTCCGGGCATGCGGCACATGCGCAGTGACATGTCGGCGCCGAGCGGCGCCATTTTTAAAAAGACACTCCAGTCAGTGACTCGAGTATAAGCCGAGGGGTGCATTTTCAGCATGAAAAAACATGCTGAAAAACTCGGCTTATACTCGAGTATATACGGTATATTGTTTTGAAAGCATTCCAACTTTACAGGATTTCCTCACAACTGCCTAAAACGTTTGCTTAGTATATTATACCTAAATAATATAAATGCATTATGGGCAGCTACCAGGATTTTTTTATTTTTTTTATTTTCAGAGCTGAAGTTGTGTAATGAAAATGTCCTTTCTACAGCTTCTCAGAACCATAACTTCTCCAGGATTAGCGGTTTATACCGTGTGAGGTTTCATACAAGCGCTTTCTGTAACAGATAGGAGAATTATCGTGTGGCCTGACAGTAAGCTAATTTCAAGACTCCAAAACAGGACTGTTGGATATCACCGGCAGAAATTTATAGAAATATAAAGAGGATGATGTGCTGGTCGAGGAGAATTTAGATTCCCAAAAAAAGTAAAATAAAAAAAGTTGTTATAGGTTTTAGAATATGGCCTAATGCTGCCATCTTGTGGAGAAAAGAAGTGCAATCAGCTTTATATAGTTCTTTGCTTACCTGAACTAGAAACAGGGCAGTAGGCAACATGGACATTTTTCATAAATAATTGCAACCAAAAAAAAAAGAAGACTGCATATGCATAATGCAAGTATTTTACTAAATATACACACACACAAAAAAAAATCATGCTGCTGTAAAATATTATATATTCACATGTACACATTTACAGAAAGCTGCCATACAGGCAAATTCAAGATAAAGAAAATAAAAGCAATGTAAAATTACATTCCTTTAGCCAGCAGCACTGTAGATTTCAGTTTTACATGACTTTAATTGTCATTTATTTTCACTACCCCAGAGATCAGTTTCCATGTGCTTAAAGCGGAACTTTAGTTTAGAAAAATAAGTCCTGCTGGATAACTTCAGGCTGGCCCCTTTTGCATGTGTAGCTGTGTAAAACAAGTGTCTATACTGTATATAATCCAGTACTATACAGTCTCACCCTGCTCTGCACATGCTCAGTTGCTCTCCATTTTTGACATTGTGGCAAAAAAAAGCAAACAAACAAAAAAAAAAAACACCACACCAGAGCCCAATCTGCTGACAGCCTAAAGATTTACTATTGCTCAGGCGCTATGGCCTTCAGCAAAATGGCAGCTTCCAGCAAGAAGAGACAGGAACAATGCTGGAGGCACTTTACAGAACAAAATCATTTTGGTAGCATAATTATTAATGTGGAATGAATGTTCCTTGCTAAAAGCATATTTTTCATCAAGTTTTTCAAGGTACATTTCTCCTTTAAAGCTGAGTTCCAGCCTGTAGAAAAAAAAAAAAAAAATTAAAGTCAGCAGCTACAAATAGTAGCTGCTGACTTTTAATGTAAGGATTTGGGTGCAGGTGCTGGCATCTTTACTAAAGGAAACAGACCGCTTCATAGCCTGGTTTCCTGCTGCGCATTCACGAGTCGCCCTGCGCTCTCTGAATGGTCCCGCCATCTTCTGGGACTTTTGTCTCTCCCAGAAGGCAGAAGGAGGGACCGGAAGTTTCAACATCGCTGTGCGGCCATCTTACCAAGGCTACATGGCCATAAGGCTAGAGGCTTTATTTTTGTTGAGCAAGTGCATAATAGTATTACATGTCTTTGCATTCCATGCAGGAAGAGTTGGACAATGGACTGCTAGAATTTGCTGTGCAAAACTGGTTTAGGGATTTAGCAGTCTCTCAGAGCTGATCTACTTCCCCCTTATTTTACTACTTCTCTTTATAGCTACAGTATAACCCCACAAGGTAAGGAAATGTTAAACCCAGGCCTACACAAAAGCTACCTCAATGGTGGATGCTGTCTAAGATTAGGGTGCTTCGTTATAAAAAACAGGGCCTTCATTGACCACCAATTCTTAAGAGGAGTTCACTTTAAAAAAAAAAAAAAAAAAGTGCATTTATTATTTTTTGTTGCAGGAGCCTGCGAAGCATTGCACCATGGATCAACAGATCGCTGATGCCATGCAGGGTTCCTGCAGATCTGTCAGTTTATCGGCTTGCTCGTACCTCGTACGCGGAACCTGGTACATTCTGACAGGAAGACTCAATGAACCTTCCTCAAAGACTCAAAGTGCCGTGGTAGTTCAATAAAAACGACAAGCTGACAGCCAAAATGGCTGCTGAACCTTCTAGTTTTCATTTCACAGAGCGCTGGCGCAGGGGCCAACACATTCATAACATGTTTCACACTGAATACGGGTGTAACATGTTATGAAAGGTGAACTTATCCTTTAAACACCAGTGCCAGCAAAAAAGGGGCAGATTCCATATAGGAAAACTATAGAAAGATATATAGGCTGCCATTGATGACCTCTTTTTGAAAATGTCTGGCACCTGGCTGTCTGTGGCTTCAGAGTTTACAAGTCCTTGACCTGGAACAAGCATGCGCGAAGTGAAGAGAAAAGTCAGAATTCATAATCCACGTTTGTCCAAGGTCAGTAACTCAGAAAACAATGTGCTCACTGGATCAATAGGGCTGCTAGGCATGTCGATTTTAAGACTACATCAACTATGGCTATTCCCAAATTTCTGTAAGTGGTAAAGAGTCAGTTCACTCAAAACTGAGCTAGAAACTGTGGGAAGGGTTGGGAGAGAAAACTTAAACTGGAATCCCAAAGAAATATTGTATGAGTAGTCAATAGGGAAGAGCTCAGGCGTGTTGGGATACCAGTTCAAACCCACCTGAGCTATCAAAGCAAACAGACAATCCTAGGAGGCGGAAGCATTCCCCACCCAGCACGTATGCAAGGAGCATTCGCCTGTGAGGCAAGGAGTTCCTCCGCCTCTTATGATTGCCTGTCGGCTTTGACAGCTTGATGGGATAGCTCAGACAGGTTTGGACTCATCTGCGAACATGCCTGCGCTCATCACTGGTAGTCAATGGGTAGCATCCACCTGCCTCCATTCCATTTATAAATATAAATTTTAGGGTGATCCCTTGCATTGATTAACTTCTGAAGCAATTTTATATTGTAGTAGCACTTATTGAAAACCCTGGGTTCCAATCATTGCCTTGGATCCACTTCTATTTGAAAGTTCAAGGAAAGATTCTTATTTTTAGGCATCAATGGTCAGCTTTGCAAACCTGTACTGAAGAGAAGATGGGTTTCTAAGTAACACAATACCAATCTTGTCACTAGTTTGCTGTAACAAATGCAACAGACCTGTTAAACTAACAAACCCTAAGGCCCCACCACATCCTGCAGCCATGGAGAAGTCACCATGCGTAACATAGCCAAATAGGAGCCTGCTGCAGTGTGTGGTCACCTCCGGTATAGGATTAGGCCACAACCCCAGTGTCAGTTGATTACTGGCTGAAAGATCTGCACTAATCTCCATCTTCTCAGAGCCATCATGCTTCGACTTGGATTTCTGCCTTTTTCGCTCCTTCCTCTGTTTTACTATTTTCCTCTTAAAAGGGTCACTGTGCTTGGGCTCCTGGGGGCCTGCAAACGACTTGTCTTTTCTCAGCTGGGTGAAATCTTCCTGAGATGGAATGCAAATCAGTGAATGCAGCTCTGGACTTCCCTTTGTCACCATCGCCAGTCTGACCCACACCAATGCCCTTGGGAAGTCTCTTAGAATGGGATTCACCAGACTTGGCAGTTCTGGAGATGGGGTATGACTACCATATGGATCAAACAAGGTAGACAGCATTCTCAAAACACTTTTTTTTCTGTAAAACAAAAGTGAGAAAATATTGTAGTCAATGTTCCACTGCATATCAGACTTTTTTTTAATCATTCCTAAAAACGAAGAGGTTTCCTTCTAGCAGGTACCAAACATTACATCGGCTTGTCTGTTTTGTGTTCGGGCTATGTTCCTTTCCTAATCTTTATGGACCGTTTACTGACTGGAATGGTAGCAGCTGATTGGTGAAAAGCCCTCGTGGTACCAATATTCAATAAAGAGCCAAGTTATATTCCTGGAAACTACAGGCCTGTCAGTCTAACATCAATAGTCTGTAAACTACTGGAGGGTATAAGGCATTATGCAAGAATTTGCTGATGAAAACCGGTTCAATAGCGGCAATCAGCATGGGTTCACGAAAGGTGGTTCTTGCCAAACCAACCTGTTAACATTCTAGAAGGAAGTGAGCTGCCACCTGGACAAAGGTAGGCCTGTGGATGTTGTGTATCTGGATTTTGCAAAAGCATTTGATACAGTCCCCCACAAAAGCTTATGCTACAAACTGAGGTCTGGAGGCATGGACCATACGTTTTATTCTTGGATAGAAAACTGGCTACAGGGGCGCGTCCAAAAGGGTGGTGATAAATACTGTGTCTTTGATAACACCCAAAAAAGGCGGGCGAAACGCGTCGGCGCACTTCCGGGCAGCGGAGCAATACACAACGTCATTTCCTGTAAACCACCGTGGAACGCACGCCGGCAGCGTACACGGAAGTTGGATGACTTCTATGTGATTGTAACCAATGCTCAATATAATCTAACGCTTGTGAGTAGTTTTCTTTTTAATAAATTACCTACGGGCTTCACCATGTATGGCTTCTTTTCTCCTTTATAACACACGGTCGTGAATTAAGTGGAGAGGAGTTAAGAGAAAGGCATCCTTAAAGAGGCTGCGCTGGATCCATCCATACATCCAGGGGACATTGTGTGAGCTTAAGGCTTCCTTTTTTTCTAGATTTGGTGAGTGCATCCCCATAGGGGGTCTTCTTCCTGAGAGCACCTGGGCACTTTTTGTGGATTATCTAAGCACCTTCCAGCACTTTAGTTCCACTGAGGGAACCATCTTTTGGACTGCACTTTATTTATTTTTGCACTAATATATATGGTTGCACGATGGACATATGATTGCCCTGTACTTATGCACCTTAATATTTATGAATTTTGTAACCTTTTGATCACATTGTGCACTTTATTTACTCATTTTATTACAGTATACACGTATTTATTATTTATATATACCTGTTAGCGCTGCCTTTTGATCAATTTTAGATAAATACTGTGTACTCAGAATGGTCTAGAGTGGTAAATGGGGTACCCCAAGGCTCTGTCCTGGGACCAACACTGTTAAACTTAAATTATAAATGATAAAGAGGATGGGATAAATTGCTCAATATCAATGTTTGCTTATGGCAAAAAGGAGTAGGGCAATAACATCACAGCAGGATATAGAAAACTTACAAGAGGACCTGAATAAAATAAATGGAAGGGGCATCTAGATGGCAAATGAGGTTCAACATTGAAAAATGTAAAGTAATGCACTTGGGGGTTAAACATATAAATGCAAGTTACTAGCTGGGGGGGGAACCCCTGGGGGATTCCAGGATGGACAAGGATGTGGGGGTCCTAGTAGAAGGCAGACTAAGCAATAGCATGCAGTGTCAAGCTGCGGCAAGCAAAGACAGCAGAATATTAGCATGCATTAAAAAGGGAATTTACTCCAAAGATAAAACTATAATCCTGCCACTTTATAAAACTCTGGTTTAGGCACATTTGGAGTATTCTGTCCAATTCTGGTGACCAATCCTTAGGAAGGATGTGCTGAAGCGAGTCCAGAGAAGGGCAACAAAAATAATAAGGGGGCTGGAGGACTTCAATCACAAGGAATGACCACAAGCGCTAAATGTATTCTCCCTAGAGAAGAGACTCTTGAGAGAAGATATGATAGCGATCTACAAATGCCTCAATGGTGATCCCAGCATAGGTAGGAAACTATTCAGTCTTAGGGAATGTAAGAAGACACGGGGCCACACATTGAGATTGGAAGAGAAGCGGTTTAACCTTAAACTGTGTAGGGGTTTTTCACTGTCAGGGCAGTAAGGATGTGGAACCTTTCCACAATCAGTGGTTTTAGCAGGAAGTATCGATGGTTTTAAAAGGACTCTAGGACGAGCATCTTAGTGAACACAATTTTGATTATCTACACAAACACACACCCACACAGTTTGAACTGAACGGACTATTGTCTTTATTCAACCTTACCAACTAAGTAAATATGTTTTGTAAAGGGAGCCATACTACATATGGTAAGCATAAACTCTAAACACACTAACAAAATCTATTACCCATACAGTGCCAATTCCAGTAAAGTCCAGTCAAAACCTAAACGCTAAACCTGCTCTTTGCCACCTTCTAAGACTATTCTATCTTACCCTGTAAAGCAAAAGTCACTGTACTTACCTTTTCTACACCCAATCTGGTCCGGTCTCCATCGACAGAAGATATGTGCATGAGAGGACTGACAACGGCTGTGAAATGAATGGGAAGTGATGTCACCCATAGACTTACTATGGGGCTTCTATTGTTGAGTGCCTCTCCTGCACCTACCTCTCCGCTGACAGATCAGCGTGGGACCGGACAGGATTGGGTGTAGAAAAGGTAAGTACAGTGATTTTTGCTTTATAGGGTTAGATAGAATAGTCTTAGAATGTGGAACAGAGCAGGTTTAGCGTTAGTTGTTGACTGGACTTATCCTTTATTAATCCAATGTCAACACAGACTGTTAGTCCATATAAGTGTCAATAGATAATCCTGTGTTCCACTATTGCTTGTGCTTTCACAAACCACTTTCTTTCAAAACATCATATCAAAGTAGTAACATTCTGTAAATTCACACTGCATTTTTTATTTTTTTTTAATTAATATACCAGGAATCTTAATTTGCATTTAAAGAAACAATTAAAATGTTGCTATATTTGACATACCTTAACACAGAGAAACCTTGTGCTTCCTTAGGGTTGACGACGTCAACAAGGTTTTGCTCAGTGCTGACAATGGAACCAGATTCCAGGCTTACATCTTTGGTATGACGCAGCTGCTCGTCAGTTCCATGGTCCTCCTCCTGTACAGATCTGTCTAGCTCTGCCCCAGCTTCAGTTCCATGGTCCTCCTGTACAGATCTGTCTAGCTCTGCCCCAGCTTCAGTTCCATGGTCCTTCTGTACAGATCTGTCTAGCTCTGCCCCAGCCCGCGTCTCCCACTCTCGGGTCAGCTGTTCCCAGGGGCACAGAAATGGTGCCAGAATACCATGCTTGATAAAGTTTGTCCTCTTTGCAGGTGGGCGCCTTATACGAAACAAGAAGAAAAACAGCTTTCAATAGTGCGATTGCTAAAGGTTCCAAAGCAGTATTCTTTGCTTTGGAAAATGTGCATGTACTGCAGGGGTGTAATGTTTTTGCATAGATATACACTTTAAATGATGAAGTTGCTATATACACACACACACACACACACACACACACACACTATATATACAGTATCTCACAAAAGTGAGTACACCCCTCACATTTTTTGTAAATATTTTATTATATCTTTTCATGTGACAACACTGAAGAAATGACACTTTTGTTGCCAGTGGTTTAGACATTAATGGCTGTGTGTTGAGTTATTTTGAGGGGACAGCAAATTTACACTGTTATACAAGCTGTACACGCACTACTTTACATTGTAGCAAAGTGTCATTTCTTCAGTGTTGTCACATGAAAAGCTATAATAATAAAAAAAAAAAAAAATTATATACAATATATACATACACACACACAAATTCTACCTGGAATTAACTAAGTAAACTAAGCATGCAGAAACTATACTATTGGATAGTTAATGCATGTGCTCAAAGAATGTAAGCTGACAATCCGAATATACTAAATTACCAGGTTTTTCCATCAATGGATTTTTTCTTCCCTGATGGCACGGGCATATTCCAAGATGGCAATGCCAGGATTAAAATCGGGCTCAAACTGTGAAAGAGTGGTTCAGGGAGCATGAGACATTTTCACACATGGATTGGCCACCACAGAGTCCAGAACTTAACCCCATTGAGAATATTTGGGATGTGCTGGAGAAGGTTTTGTACAGTGGTCTGACTCTCCCATCATCAATACAAGATCTTGGTGAAAAATTAATGCAACACTGGACGGAAATAAATCTTGTGACATTGCAGAAGCTTACTGAATCAATGCCACAGCGAATGTGTGCCCTAATCAAAGCTAAAGGCGGTCAAATGTTTGTGACCTTTTTTTTGGCTGTAACTTTTTTGGCCAGGCAGTGTATGCATGTGTAATACACACACACACACACACACACACACACACACAATCTCACAAAAGTGAGTACACCCCTCACATTTTTGTAAATATTTTATTATATCTTTTCATGTGACAACACTGAAGAAACTGGAGTCCTCTTCCACTCCTCAATGAAAGCATCATAGAACTGGTGGGTGTTAGACATCTTGCGCTCCTCCACCTTCCATTTGAAGATGCCCTACAGATGCTCAATAGGGTTTAGGTCTGGAGACATGCTTGGCCAGTCCATCACCTTTACCCTCAGCTGCTTTAGCAAGGCAGTGGTTGTCTTGGAGGTGTGTTTGGGGTCGTTATGATGGAATACTGCCCTGCAAGTCCAGTCTCCGAAGAGAGGGGATCATGCTCTGCTTCAGTATGTCACAGTACATGTTGGCACTCATGGTTCCCTCAAGGTCACTCCCCAGTGCTGGCAGCACTCATGCAGCCCCAGACCATGACACTCCCACCACCATGCTTGACTGTAGGCCAGTTACACTTGTCCTTGTACTCCTCACCTGGTTGCCTCCACACACGCTTGACAACATCTGAACCAAACAAGTTAATCTTGGTCTCATCAGACTGTAGGACATAGTTTCAGTAATCCATGTCCTTAGTCTGCTTGTCTTCAGCAAACTGTTTGCGGGCTTTCTTGTGCATCATCTTTAGAAGAGGCTTCCTTCTGGGACGACAGCCATGCAGACCAATTTGATGCAGTGTGCGGCGTATGGTCTGAGCACTGACTGGCTGACCCTCCACCCCTTCAACCTCTGCATCAATGCTGGCAGCACTCATACGTCTATTTCCCAAAGACAACCTCTGGATAGGACGCTGAGCACGTGCCCTCAACTTCTTTGGTCGACCATGGCGTGGCCTGTTCTGAGTGGAACCTGTCCTGTTAAACCACTGTATGATCTTGGCCTCGTGCTGCAGCTCAGTTTCAGGGTTTTGGCAATCTTCTTATAGCCTAGGCCATCTTAATGTAGAGCAACAAATCTTTTTTTTCAGATGCTCAGAGTTCTTTGTCATGAGGTGCCATATTGAACTTCCAGTGACCAGTATGAGAGAGTGAGAGCGATAACACCAAATTTAACACACCTGCTCCCCATTCACACCTGAGACCTTGTAACACTAATGAATCACATGACACCTGGGAGGGAATGGCTAACTGAGCCCAATTTGGACATTTTCACTTAGGGGTGTACTCACTTTTGTTGCCAGCAGTTTAGACATTAATGGCTGCATGTTGAGTTATTTTGAGGGGACAGCAAATTTACACTGTTATACAAGCTGTACACTCACTACTTTACATTGTAGCAAAGTGTCATTTCTTCAGTGTTACCACGATAAAATATTTACAAAAATGTGAGGGGTGTACTCCCTTTTGTGAAATAGTGTGTGTGTGTGTGAGAGTGAGTGAGTGAGTGAGTATATATATATATATATATATATATATATATATATATATATATATATATATGTGTGATCTTCACAACTTGTATCATTTTGAAATTTTGAAGTGCTTTTATAATGTGCCTCTGCCATGATTCCAACACCATCATCATAATGTGCTGAAGTATCCCCAGTGATAAGAAAATAAACTTACTTTGTGTATTTTGTCAGCAGCTGAGCCTCTTTCTCCAGGGCAGACTGAG